>NW_017670574.1:436758-500207 GCF_001879085.1 Nicotiana attenuata | reverse complement strand
TCGTTTTACCCGGGAAGGATGAAAGAGTTGTCGGGTAAAGACATGATGACCAATTTTGACCGAACGAAATGTTTTGAAGAAATTTTGTCGTGTCCTGGCTTATGTGCTACCTACATATCCCTGGTCTTACAGGAATCAGGCCCTATGTAGTTCGGGATCCGTCGGCGGAATATGCCGGTGGAGACCTTTCAAGAACGGACGCAATATTCAGGTTGGGATGAATGGTTAAGGTCTGATAGGGCTGCGGGAACTGGAGCGGAATTGCTCCTGTAGAGATGGCCGTTGCTTGCCCGTTTACCTGCAAATAAGCAATACGAGCATATATTGTGAGCAAATTTAAACGTGATGCAAGTTTCCGTCGGACCATGAATGTTGTCTTCGGACGGTTAGGATGACGTCCCTAGACCATGACGTCCTGGGCCATGAAGCGTGTAATAAAGGGTTTGCAGGCTATGAAATGATGCTCTCGGGCTATGAAAATGGTGCCTCCGAACCATGACGCCTTTGAATAATGATATGCAAGTGATTGAAAAGGGATCCTCAGGCCATGGCATGGTGTTCTCGAGCTATGCAAATGGTGCCTCTGAACAATGACGCCCTCGGATAATTTGGCGATCTTTCAGCCCATGAGATGCAGTGGGTGGCGATTTTTCAGCCCATGAAATGCAATAAGTGGCGATCTTTCAGCCATGCAGAATGCAGTAAGTGGCTATCTTTCAGCCATGCAAGCATAAATAAGGTGGGGATCTTTCAGCCACGCAGACGTAAATAAAGTGGCGATCTTTCAGCCATGCAAGCGTAAATAAAGTGGCAATCTTTCAGCCATGCAAATGTAAATAAAGTGGCGATCTTTCAGCCATGCAAGCGTAAATAAGGTGGCGATCTTTCAGCCATGCAAGCGTAAATAAAGTGGCGATCTTTCAGCCATGCAAATGTGAATAAAGTGGCGATCTTTCAGCCATGCAAATGTAAATAAAGTGGCGATCTTTCAGCCATGCAAACGTAAATAAAGTGGCAATCTTTCAGCCATGCAAGTGTAAATAAGGTGGCGATCTTTCAGCCATGCAAGCGTAAATAAAGTGGCGATCTTTCAGCCATGCAAATGTGAATAAAGTGGCGATCTTTCAGCCATGCAAATGTAAATAAAGTGGCGATCTTTCAGCCATGCAAACGTAGATAAAGTGGCGATCTTTCATCCATGCAAGCGTAAATAAGGTGGCGATCTTTCAGCCATGCAGATGCAGATGGAGATAGTGTTTAGTCTCGGGAGGCAGAATGGTAGCCTTATGCAATGCAGGAGATGCAGATGGAGACAATGCTTAGTCTTGGAAGGCAGAATGGTAGCCTTATGCAATGCAGGAGATGCAGATGGAGACAGTGCTTAGTCTCAGAAGGCAGAATGGTAGCCTTATGCAATGCAGAGAATAAAAAGGCGAATGGTAATAAAGTCTTCTTAGCTGATAGCTTATGGCTGATTGCGATATTGTGGCTGTTGGGGATATTGTGGGTGTGATGGCTCTGAGAGTTGTATTCCTGAGTGTATAATATATTCGATGATTTTGCAACTCTAGTGCCTGCATCCAAAGAAAAATCGTGAGTTTTATAGAGGGGGGAGGTTAGTTCGTATCCCCGCTGGCTTTGCTTGACCTGCTCGGCTCTGATTTGGTGATACGGTATGTATTATTGGGGTAGCGTTACTGAACAAGGCAATTTTGATAATAAACATGCATGAGTTTGTACAAGTATGACATAAGTACATATTTAAGAAATAGTTTTTTTTAGATGAACCGCCGACTGTTACGTGGTACAGGACATTGCAACCTCTCTTGCTTCGGAATTTTGAGGGTCCTCCTCAAAATTCTGCCCCAGTTTAATGGGTTGATGCTTCTGACGGTTGCTTGTGATGATTGGCTGAAATTACTTCGGAATTTTGAGGGTCCTCCTCAAAATTCTGCCCCAGTTTCCAATTGCGGGGAAAATGAAGATTTTGTTGAATTGTGACCGAACCCATAAGGCTGCCTACGCATCCCCTCTTAAACGGGAATCAGGTCAGACGTAGTTCAAATCACATCATAAAGGAAAGCATGAAGATTACACATAGTAACGCTTGACTGCATCTGAATTGATTGGCTTTGGCCAAACTTCTCCATCCATTTCTGCAAGTATGAGGGCTCCTCCTGTTAGAACCCGGTGAACCATGTATGGACCCTGCCAGTTGGGAGAGAACTTCCCTTTGGCTTCATCCTGATGTAGGAAAATTTTCTTCAACACCAGCTAGCCCGGCGTGAATTGTCTCGGCTTGACTCTTTTGTTAAAGGCTCTGTACATTCTGTTCTGATAAAGTTGACCATGGCAAACTGCATTCATATATCTTCCATGTGATCAGTGGCCTTCTTTGACTTAATGATGACGTCGTCTACGTACACCTCGATCTCCTTGTGTATCATATCATGAAAAATGGTAGTCATGGCCCTCATGTAGATGGCCCCTGCATTCTTTAACCCGAATAGCATCATCTTGTAGCACTATATCCCCCACGTCGTAATGAAAGTCGTTTTCTCAGCATCTTCTTCGTCCATCCAGATCTGATGATACCCAGCGAAACAATCTACAAATGATTGCAACTCGTGCTTGGCGTAATTGTCAATCAGGATGTGTATGTTTGGCAATTGGGGAAGTCGTCTTTTGGACTGGCCCGGTTGAGATCCCGGTAGTCGACACAGACTCTGACCTTCCCATCCTTCTTCGGTACTGGCACAATGTTGGCTAACCATGTTGGATATTCTACTACCCTGAGAACCTTAGCTTTGACCTGCTTAGTGACTTCTTCCTTGATTTTCAGACTCATATCAGGCTTGAACTTTCTGAGCTTCTGCTTTACCGGTGGACACGTCGGATCAGTTAGTAGTTTATGTGCCACAATAGATGTACTTAGACCAGTCATGTCATCGTACCACCAGGCGAATATGTCCTCGTACTCCTTTAGGAATTTTGTGTATTCTTCCTTTTCTGATGGTGACAAATGAACGTTGATTCGTGTTTCTTTGACATTTTCTGCATCTCCCAGGTTAACAATCTTAGTCTCGTCCAAATTTGACTTAGGTCTGTTCTCAAAATTATCAACTTCTTTAACAATATCTTCCGGTATATCATCTTCTTCTGAATCTATGTCCGTTTGATGCGTTATCTCGTTGCATGTCACAGTCATTGGTTCATCAAGATAAGTAATAGTAATGATGTATAAATAAAGTAATGAGGTAAAATAATAAGAGAGATATTTATAAGGAAACCGAAATGCTTTGATAAATTCCATAACTGTTTTTGAACATTGGAGCTCTTTTGCGAAATTAAAATGCGAAAGGAAAGTTAAATAGTAAAATAAAAGATAGTGCATGATGCTTGTTCAGCCTTGCTACCTCGAGGCTCGCCGGGCTTTGGTGGTTCTGATAGTCCAGTTATTGAGGCGTGATCCTCTGCTTACAGCTTGTATGGAAGGGCCTTCCTCCCCCTCCTCCTCGAAAATGACACAACAATCCATGTCATCGTCTTCCAGGAACAAATTCCTCACTGTTGCCAGTGCTTCTTCTTCTTCTAAACCGTAGATAACTTCTACCGGTTGGAAAGTCTGCTCCAAGCGTGGTATTGGCTGCTCCAATGGTTAGTAGGGACCGCGCCATGGTGGCGACCAGTCGTTGAATTCTTTCCAAGTATACTCATATCCCAGACCGAAGGTGGTGCCATGTTTCTTTAGTTTTATGGGCTTAGCGATTCCTTGGAGATTCTTGCCAAGTCCCTTGCCAGGTTCATATCCGCTCCAGTTCAATATGCTTTCAATTTTGTTGTCCCACCATTTGTCCTTATCAACGGCGTTGACTCGCTCGATGTGGTGGTAGGTCTCCCCACCAATCTTCTTCTGCCTCCGATTGTTGGGATGGTCTGGCGACTGTATATAGGGTTGCTACCATCGCCGTGAATGATCACCTCCTGGTGATTCCACTCAAGCTTCACTGCCTGATGTAGCGTGGATGCTACAGCCCCTGCGGCATGAATCCATGGTCGTCCCAACAACAAGTTGTAAGATGCCGGCACGTCTATCACTTGAAAATCCACATCGAACCAAGTAGGCCCCATTTGCAAACACAAGCTAATTTCCCCAATGGTGGACCTTTGAGAACAGTCGAAAGCTTTGACGTTGATGGCCCCGTCCTTGATCTTATGCAGCCATTTTCCCAATGTCCTGAGTGTTACCAACGGACAAATGTTGAGACTGGACCCTCCATCAATCAGGATTCTGGTGATAAAATAATCTTCGCATTGCACGGTGATATGCAACGCCTTGTTGTGACTCAATCCTTCTGCTGGCAGCTCATCTTCATGAAAAGTGATCTTGTGACTTTCCAATACTTGTTATACCATATTTGCCATCTCTCCTCCGGTGATGTTGCTCGGTACATATGCCTCACTCAGCACCTTTAACAAGGCATTCTTATGTGCATCGGAATTTTGTAGTAAAGCTAGGATAGAGATTTGTGCCGGTGTTTTGTTCAGTTGGTCAATGACCGAGTATTTCTTGGCTTGTATCTTTCTCCAGAGATCATCGGGCCTGGTCTCGGTGATGGCTGGCCGACTAGAGGCCTGCTTGCTTGACTCAGCCAAATGTTCCGGGGTATAAACCCTACCGGTTCTCGTCATACCCTATGCTGCAATAGCTTCCCCGAACATAACTTTGCCTTTCCTTCTTGCCTCGGCTGTGTAGTCCCATGGTATAGCCTTTGTATGGAACGGTGTTATGGCTGACATTGCCACTGGAATTGGCATGGCTATCTTTACTCTGAATGGAGCCTGCACCTTGGGCGGTAAAACTGCAACCTTGAATGGTGTAGGTGCCTTTGCTGGGGACACGAATTCGACCTTAATTGGTGCTGGCGTCTTTGCAGATGATGATGTATCAAACTCAAGTGGCATGGAAATATTTATCTCGGCGTCCCCAAAGGACTGAATCTGAACTACAATCGGATTAAGGGTGACTATTGGCTTCTTTAAATCGTCACCTTCTATGATCAAACCGATCGATCCCTTGGGATCCCAATCATCCTCTATTTCAATCATGTGAACACCTCCGCCCTTGTGGTCTGGCAGAGGGTTATTGCGGACATTCGGAGCAGTCTCCTTTGCTACAATGATCTTGTTATCGATCAAAGTCTGGATCTTATCTTTCAGAGAGCGGCATTCATCAAGGGTATGTGCTTTCATGCCGGAATGGTATGCACAGGATTTGTTTGGATTGACCCACTGAGAAGGGTTTTCAGGGGTTATAGCAGGGATAGGGGTGACATAACCAGCAGCTTTGAGCCTTTCGTACAGCTGGTCAATTGGTTTATCAATGGTGGTATACTGTTTGGGGAGGCCTGCGGTCAATTTTGGTCGAGGTCTAGGGAAGTTTTGACGTGTAGGAGGTGTTTGATAGTGGGATGGTTGAGCATTGTAGGCTTGGTAGACATGTGCAGGTTGGGAATATCTTGGTGAGGTAGGTTGATATGTGGGAGGTGGAGATGATTGATAAGTGGGTAGTGGAGTTTGGTAAGAGGGTGAGGGCGCTTGGTAGTTCGGAGTAGGTTGATATGTGAGTGGAAGCATTTGATAGGTTTGGTATTTGATAGGGGATTTGGTCTTCTGTGCAACCATTACAGCACCTACGTCCCTTTTCTTGGATGTACCACCAGACTGTAAAGCCTTATTGGTAGCTTGCAAGGCTTCAAAATTCGTAACCATACCGCTTTTGATGCCTTCTTCGATTCTTTCTCCCATCTTGATAATGTCAGAAAATTTGTGGCCTTTGATCATCATCAGCCTCTCATAATACTGTGGGTCTTGGGCCCAAACGAGTTCATTTTCTCTTCTTCCAAAGCAGGCCTAACCTTAGCAGTTTCTGACCTCCATCGAGTAGCATACTCACGGACTGTTTCTGTGGGTTTCTTCTTCAAATTTTGAATATAGAACACATCTGGTGCATTCTCTGTGTTGAACTTGAATCTGTCCATAAAATCGGACGCCATGCTTACCCAGTTTGACCACTTCTTCGGATCTTGGCTAATGTACCAAGATAAGGCATCTCCCTTCAAGCTCCTCATGAAGAGCTTCATGCGGATTTTCTCGTCTCTTCGTACTCCGACCAGCTTGTCGCAGTATGTTCTCAGATGAACTCTCGGATCCCCCGTACCGTCAAACATCTCGAACTTAGGAGGTTTGTACCCCTCGGGCAGTTCGACATCGGGTTGTATGCAAAGATCTTCGTAGTTCAACCCTTTAATCCCTTTACTTCCTTCGACGCCCTGAATTCGGCTAGTCAGCTACTTAAGCTCTTCATCCAGGTTTCTGATGAGCAAGTGCTTATCATCGGACTCGGGTGTGCTTGAAATGGGCTGGGTGGAGTGCGGCACGGTCTCCACGTAGATGGGGGTATTATGTCGGCAGTGGTCATTTGTGGAGTTCTGGAGTTCTGGGATGAGCAGTGGGGTGTTATTTGAGGTGTGGCAAGTATTGCAGTGGTGGTGAGGATTGGGGTGGTTTTGTTGCTTTGGGATATTTTGTGGAGGTACGAGATTCTGAGTATTCGGGAAGGTAACCTCTGGAGTAGTGAGGGAAAATGACAGATTTGCCAGATTCCGGACTTGATCAAGTTCTTCCTAAAACATCAACAGTTTTTGTTCTAGTTGGGATGCATTTTCCTTGGGGACCAGAGTACCGTGACCATGGGTGACCTTTACCCGTGCAGTTGAGTTCTCTTTTCTAGCGTTGTTCAAATCTTCCATTTTCCCTTTGTTCTTGTGCTTGACAGGACTGAGAGGAGGAGTAGGTGGAGGGCCCCTGGATCTCGTAAAATATGATGATGTTGCCAGAGTTCACGAACTAACCTTTGGGGAGGGGAATAAACAAAAGGGTAACAAGTCAGTGAGGATTATAAAAAAAATGATGCAATATTTAAACACATAGTGCGAAAAAATAAAGCGTGTCCTAATTTGGAGAACCTCTTTATGCCCGAGGTAGGCCTAGCGACAAGTTGATTTGGAGAACTTAGAATGCTAAATGACTCATTTTATTGATAAAAGTAGACGAATCCCAAAACGACACTAAATAACAGGAAATAAAAATGTCACTAGTGGCCATAGGCCTTATTACATTTTATAAAGCAGAAATGGAAACTCCTATCTATTTGGTCCCAGAAGGACCTTTCCCAGACTCAGCATCTTTGGCTCCATCGAATAGCTTCACCAGCTCGCGAAGTCCTTGAAACAGGTAGGTTCTGGCTAGGTGCTCGCCCTCAATTCCTTCAGCATTCTGGCAATCCTCGATCCTTTTAAGAAATTTCCTTTCCAGCTCAACTAAACCCCGCTCCAAGTATCCCAGTCGCTTGTTGGCACTGACAGCCATGTCTTTCCTCTCTTCAATCAGCCTTTGGTTGGCTTCTTGTATTTCACGGTGCTCACTTTCACATTCCCGAATCCTCTTGCGCAGTTGGTTTATTTAACCTGTGCCTCGGCCTTCTCATCTATGATCCTGTGACCTCGAACGAACCCAGGTTCACCCAGACCATCATGATTATCCTCCTACCAACCGGAATAGTAAGGAGTACAACCGGCATGGTATCGATCTGGTTCGACGGTACCCCTTCCCATGACGATCTTGCAGTGCCACATATGATGAGCTTGGCACTTATAAGGACTATCGTCAGCCTGGAAGTCAGCCTGGAAGTGACTCATCTTGCCGACCCTGGGTTCAACCTACTTCCTACCAGCTTACCTCATAACTCGGAGAGGGACGTAAGGGTACGTTCCTCTCAGACCGATTAATATCAGAAAAGGTGCGTCTCGGGATCGGGCGATGAATTCTTCAGTTGGAAACCATTCGAACATCCATTGTACTTGCTCCTCGGTCAGATTATGAAATAGCTTGAACCATCCTTTGGCATCCTCTGGCTGAGCAAACATATCAGGGATATAATTCATTCGCTTTGGGTGATGGAAAGCGATATGATCGTCCCAGTCCCTTCATTGGATCTCTTGTTGGTATTCACCCTTTTGTAGATGCTCCATGAGCCACATCTGAAGTAGCAAATGGCAACCCTCGAAGTGACTAGCTCCCCGTTGACATTTCTCTAGGGCTCGGTATATTTCTGCGATGATCATGGGCACAATGCTGAATGGTTGCCCTCCAATTCCTTCCATTAAAGTTTTAGTGACCATGGCTAGTCGGGTGTGGATTCTTGCTTTCTTTATTGGAAACACAATCATCCCTAGAAAATAGAATATGAATACAAAGACCCTTCGATGGATATGACCCAATGAGGTAATGGCAAACTCATCAAGGTAGGTACGGTAGGATTTGTTGTGACCGTACCTCTCGTACAAATAGTCAAAAGGGATATAGGATTCTTTGAGGCACGTCAGTTCTGGATTCTTCTTTAGACCCATCATTTTGAGGAAACCCCTACCTTTGCGGTTCTCAGGCATCAATAAACCTGAAGTCTCCCATACTAGGCCGGCTAACCCTCCTATTTTTTCTAGCAAAGGTGTCATTTCAATCTCCCAGAAGCGGAAAACGGACCTCTCACAATCCCAAAAGAGAGTAGCAGCTTCAATGATCTTGTTGTTGGGTTGGATTTCCAGGAGGGAGGGTAAATTCCCTAAATATTTTCGGACAAGAGTCTGGTCACTGGAATGAAGATTTTTCCACCAGCTTAGCAGTCTCGGGTGGATGTTGGTAACCATTATCTTAAGGAGTCATTGTGCGGACAACATAACTGACTCGGCTAGGTTTGATCATGATGCATGCGCAATTTAAATAGAAAGGGTTTCTATGGGGTATTAGACTGGTACCCTTGAGCGTACAACTCAAGAGGGAAAGGCGTGGAACCGTCGACTACACCGTTGATCAACTGGTTTTATCGCAAATATGCCTTTGCCAGATTTAGGGGGGTGATAATATCGGAAGAGCGCAACCACTCATTATAAGCGTTTCTATGGTATTTTGTTTGGCACGAGTGGAATATGATGTTGAAAACATGCAGTTGCAATAATTTAAGCAAGTTGTCACGTATTTGCACGTTCATAAAGCAACAATAATTTAAAACAGTAATAAAGGAAGGCAGTAAAGGAAAGCAGTAAAAGAAATAAGGGAAAGAAACAAAAAGACAAGTTAGTTTTGTAGTAGAAGAAGGAATTATATACTTGAAGGCTTTAAGCAAATAAAGACATATAAAGAAGCGTAAAGTAACAATAATAGCCTGAAATAGTAAAAGCCTAAAAGAAATCCCCAGCAGAGTCGCCATGCTGTCGCGCCCCCTTTTTCTCGCGAAATCGGGTTTATGACATTTGGGAGGACAACTCGTTCGACACCTAATGATTAAAGTGCATAAGGACACTAAGAAGGGTTTGATTTAAGTAACCAGAGATTGGATAAGGGCTTGAAATTATCCCGAGGGGAAGGTGTTAGGCACCCCTCAAGATCCACTAGTGTGGTTCCCGGCCAGACTACTGTTGTGAACTTAAGCGCAAATAACACATAGGCAAATAAAGACTTCAAGTAAGAGGGGATTTTCACATAATGGTTACAAAGAAACATAGTTAGAAAGAACCAAAAGAAAGCTGATTTTTTCTTAAAGAAATAGTTTGAAATTGGAGAAGAAGCAAAGAAACAAAGAAACAAGGGAGGGGGGTCCTAGGTTTATAAATAATATGGATCACTCCACACAACATCAGGTAATCACTCCTCAGTGAGGGGCTACACGTGATGTTATCGCGTGGTCATCATATCCATATCTACCCTTTCCCACCCCGTTAGGGTATTAGAGCACGGAATGGTCTCGTTTACTTATTGCATGCTATTACCCGCCCCAATCCTATCAGTCCCGGAGGCATTTAGGACTACTAATCCTAAAGGGAAGGGATATTAGGCTTGTTTATAGTTTCAAAGGCAAAACTCTAAGGCGACATACAAAAATACGTATAGCAAGTTGGGGAAGCACATAACAAGTAAAAGGCTCAGATATACCTCCTTTGACAGAGAAGCACGTAATTTAGCATGTCTTACACATACTGTTTAGGGTCTCATTAAAACTTAAAGGTTGAGGCAGACTGATTTGTTACATAGTTCCGATAAGAAGCCCGAATCAGACCTTCTTGCTGGTTGTAGCAAATAAAATCTGATTCAGTTTATAAAGTTTACCCTATGGTTTGCCTAAGTGTTGGACGAGGGTCCTATAGGCATGATATCTACTAATTTCAGAAACAATGAAGTAAACTGAATACATACTGGTTTGAGAAAAGTTGTCAGTTATTAAAGAAAGGCAAGTTTTAGCGAGAGATCATAAATGCTGCGTCATTATTACTCGTTTTAGACTTATAAGCGAGTGAAGCGATTCACACTTGATTAATAGTTCCTATAGGCATGCTTTCTATGCGTTGTTGATTTTTAAACACTTTTATGGACATAGTAAAATGCAAAAAACCTATAATCATGATATCTAGGCTTTGAACTTTTGTTTAAAGCCTATGAACATGAATCTACTTGCAGTTGATTGATTAAGACCTATAAACATGATTGCCTGATGAAGAATGTGTATGCAAGATTCAGAAAGACCTATAGGCATATTTTCTATGTGCATGCAGAAATTCAGAAATGCACCTATAGGCAAGTTATCTATATGAGGGTGCAGAAATTCAGAAACTCCTATAGGCAGGATATCTACATGAGAGTGCAGAAATTCAGAAATAACCTATAGGCAAGTTATCTATATGAGAGCGCAGAAATTCAGAAACTCCTATAGGCAGGATATCTACCCTTTGCATACATAGTTATCCATCCCTTTTTCACTAGCCATCCCCGAGAGTTTTATTACAAAGTTATTACAGCCCAGAAAAAGAAGTAAAGTAAAGAAAATACATCAGAAATAAAAAAGTACAACCAAGGAGAGCCTGATTCAGACTTCATGTCTGAAGTATGAAGTAAACCAACTCCAAGAGATCATATTTCAAAGCCTTTCTCCCATTTGGGGTGTGTCAAAGTTCCCTAAGAGTCTCATATGAACTCCGGGCAGTGCTTACACCCAAATGTATCACCAGATTAAGACATAGTGCAGTGTGGAAGGGCCAGACCTCAGGTGTCCAAGTTCAGAGGGAACTCAAGGTCCCAAGGCAAGGCTTAGAAGAGTGGGGCAGAACTTAAGGACTAAGAGAGAGTGCAAGTGCAGAAGCAGAATTCTGAAAGGGGAAAGGGAAAAGGGAAACAGCTTAAATCAGTACACATAAGGGTATAGGGGAATGGGGGAGTTGCAAGAGGCAAAAAGGCAGGCTGATGGGCATACCCAGCAATGGGAGATGCTGGCACACCCTTAGGCATGTTAGAACATATTGTTTAGAGGTTAAGACCCTCATGGATCAAACTTAATTCATGGACAACAACTTACATTGCCATGCTTTAAGTCATAACTCAAAACACATAGGGGTTATAGGGGAATGGGGGTTCGAAACAAACAAACAGAAGGAAATCAGCATGCCAATTTAAGTGCTGAGATATACAGAAGCAGCAAGCAAACATGGACACACAAGCAGTAAATACACATTGTTGTAGTGCTAAAAATTAAAATCGGACATACCAGTTTCAGAGAAACAAACAAAGAAAAAGCAGTAAGTCTTGTGAATGGGCCACAGTGCAGACAAGAAGAGAATATTATTGTGTGTGAGTATGAGTTCAGAAGGATTCTGAATTGTGTTTGAGTTTGTGAAAGAGTCGTGCATTTATAGTGTTGAAAACTAGGCAGAAATAAGGTAAGAAAATAGTTAAGGAACTGAGTATCAATTAAGCATCAATTACAAAAGACTTCCCTTAATTAAGGGATCCAAATTCAAACGGGTAAAAACAATTTAAGGAAAGAATTTGAATAAGCACTTTGTGCACAGCATGCAATTAGGGGCGAATCCATAAAAGGTTTTTTAAGGATAGGGTTTTGAAGTACATGGTTGTACAAATAAGGTAAGAAAATCAATTGACAACCAGTAAATCAAAGAATCAGGGATCTTGTAATTACTGACCTATGAATGAACCAAGTCGCAAAAGCTGCGAAGGGTTTTAACTTAGGTCGTGTCACAGAGAAACAATGGAAATAAATCAATCAGACCATATTCAGAGGGGAGTATGAACTAATCACAAATTTGAAAGCCACTTTAGAGGGAAGTTCATCATTTATAAGGAGCATACGAACATGTTAAGCATGAAAGAAGATGTCGTGTCATTGTAAAATCAGTAGAAAAATCCAGTGTAAAAGAGTTTAGAAGAGTTTAGCAAAAGTCAGAATCATATGAAAACAAGGATGTCGAAACTCAGTTCAGAGACTCGAAGTTGGTCTGAAAGAGTTAGGGGTTTTGAAATAAAACCCTAGTTCAAGCAAATCATATGACCAAACTTGGAAGAACCCCTAAATTCTAGGGTTTCCACCATTAATCAAGTACAGAGATGAGAAGACAAAGTGATCGAAACAGGCTCAGAGGTCTCAGAGAAGAACTGAAACCTCTTGCGTGTTTCTTTTAGCAGCAGCAACTCATGAGAAAACAATGATAGCAAGTAACACGCAGAACATAGTAGAAGAATTCAAGGAAAATAGAGTAGAAGAAACTAATACGAAACATAATGGAAAACTGATAAGAACGGTAGAAGAAGCATGCTAAGCAGTTTTTAGAAGAAACTTAAACAGAGCTCAGCAGATGGAACTTAATAAGAAACACTTTAAGAACATAATAATGGAAAATACAGTAGGAGAAACACACGAGAACATAGTATAGGAAAATACAGTAGAAGAAATATACAAAAAGGCATACGAGAACACAATACAGTAGAAGAAGTATACATGAACACAGTAGAAGAAAATACAAGAGCACAGTAGAAGAAAATACAAGAACACAGTAAAGGTAACTACACACAAAAGGAAAAGAAAGTCAGAGAACATTTACATATTTTCAGAAAACCCTATATCGGAAAAGAAATGATTTTGAAAGTAATTTTTGAAGAAAAGTCAGGAAAATCGTTTAAAATCTTAGGGAACGCATAGATACACAACGAAATCTAAAGGAATCAAAAAAACCTCGAAGGGTTAGGGTTTCAAAAGAACCCCAGTAGTGAGAAAGGCTTTGAAAAGTCACCGATCTAAGTCGGAGAAGTCCAAATCAGGCTCGAGCAACCATGGTACGCCGGAGTAAAATCGGAGATGGCCGTGGAACTCGAATCGAACGAAGCCTGGACCAAACCTCGTCGTGGTCAGGCTTTGAATCTTCAAAGATCAGGCGCGTGGGAGTCATAGGAGGCCGGTGTAGGGCTACCATAACCTTGGAAGCCATGGATTCTGGTGGCTTTCAGGGCGGAAGTGGTGGCTAGGGTTTGAGAAGCTTCGAGAGAGATTGAGAGAATGGAGGGTTCAGAGGCGGCTGGTAGGTGGAAAATGAGAAGGGTTTGGGGTCATTTGCAATTAATTAAGGAAAGGGGAACGTGAGCCGTTGATCTAGCTGGGATTTAAAGGGGGGCCGGGTGGGTCGTTTAAACGGGCTATGGGTCGGGTAATTTTAGGAATTGGGCTGGGGTTCAATTGGGTTCAGTTGGGGTAGAATTTAGGCTACAATCGAAATGAAATCTGGCTAGATTTTAAATAGACATTTTTCCCCATTTATTTTATAAAAATAGCAAATTAAATTCTGGAAATAAATTGAAAGCACTAGAAATGATTTATAACATATAAATATTAAATTAAAATACTGGAATCAATTTGTAAGTATAAAATGCAATTAAATCTTAAAATTGGGTAATGTTACAATTATATGCAATTTAGCTTTAAAAATACTAAATAGATTTGTAAAAATATAAAAAAATTATATTAGCTACATTTTAGTATAAATATAAAATTCCAATAACTAAATTACCAAAAAAATAATAATCTTGAAAATAATCATTGGGCTTTTATGGATGAAAAAGGAAAATAAATCAGTTTAAAACCTTAAAAATTATGGGAAAAATAATAAAATGCTTGGACATACTTATACATGCATATATATGCTATTTTGAAGATATTCTGCATATAAAAAAAAATAGACAGGAAAAAATTGGGTATCAACAACAGTTACCAGTCGAGTATTCAGATGGCTCCATATGAGGCTTTGTATGGGAGACGGTGTAGATCTCCGGTTGGTTGGTTTGAGCCGGGTGAGGCTAGGCTATTGGGTACAGACTTAGTGTAGGATGCTTTAGACAAGGTGAAGGTGATTCAGGAGAGGCTTCGTACAGCGCAGTCGAGACAAAAGAGTTATGCCGACAGGAAGGTTCGACATATCCTACATGGTTGGTGAAAAGGTTCTGTTGAAGGTTTCATCCATGAAGGGTGTTATAAGGTTTGGGAATAAAGGTAAATTGAGTCCTCTGTTCATCGGGCCTTTTGAGGTGCTTCGGAGGATTGGGGAGATGACTTATGAGCTTGCTTTGCCACCCAGCTTGTCGAATGTGCATCCGGTATTTCATGTTTCTATGCTCCGAAAGTATATTGGGGATCCGTCTCATGTTTTGGACTTCAGTACAGTTCAGTTAGATGATGATTTGACTTATGATGTGGAGCCAGTAGCTATTTTGGAGCGGCAGGTTCGAAAGTTAAGGTCAAAGGACATAGATTCAGTGAAAGTGCAGTGGAGAGGTCGGCCCGTGGAGGAGGCTACCTGGGAGACCGAGCGGGAGATGCGGAGTGGATATCCTCACCTATTCGAGGCTTCAGGTATATTTCCTGACTCGTTCGAGGACGAACGTGTGTTTAAGAGGGGGAGGATGTAACGACTCGGCCGGACGTTTCATGAATTACCGCCCCGTTTTCCCCATTTCTGCTTCGTATTGTTTTGTTCAGTTGTATTATGTGTGATCGGGTTGGTTGTCTCGGGTTCGGAGAGGTTTTGGTAAGGTTTGAGACACTTAGTCTCTTTTAAGAAAGCTTAAGTTGGAAAAGTCAACCAGATGTTGACTTATGTGAAATAGGGCTCGGATGTGAATTCCGATGATTCGAATAGCTTCGTGAGGTGATTTGGGAGTTAGGAGCGTGAATGGAATGTGTTTTGGAGGTCCGGAGTAGATTTAGGCTTGAATTGGCGAAATTGGAATTTTGGCATTTTTCCGGTTGATAGGTGAGATTTTGATATAGGGGTCGGAATGGAATTACGGAAGTTGCAGTAGGTCCGTTGTGTCATTTGGGATGTGTGTGAAAAATTTCAGGTCATTCGGATGTGGTTTGATAGACTTTTTGATCGAAAGCGAAATTTGGAAGTTTTTAGAATTCTTAGGCTTGAATCCGATGCAAATTTGATGTTTTGATGTTGTTTTGAGCTTTCCGAAGGTTGGAACAAGTTTGAACGATGTTATGGGATTGGTTAGCATGTTTGGTTGAAGTCCCGAGAGCCTCGGGTGAGTTTCGGGTGGTTAAACAGACCATTTCAAGTTGTGAAAAGTTGCAGAAATCTGCTCTGTGTGTTGCAGACCAGTTGGCCTTCGCATTCGCGAGTGAGCCTCGCGTTCGCGAAGGGTTAGCATGTGAGGCTGAAGATTTGGCCTTCGCGTTCGCGAGGGAGGTCCCGCGTTCGCGAAGGGCTGGGGTCATTGAGCTACGCATTCGCGAGAGGTGAGCCACGCATTCACGAGAGGTGAGCCACGTTCACAAAGGGTTAGAGTCAGGAAGCATCGCGTTCGAGAGAGAGCAGGCACGTTCGTGAAGAAGGAAAATGTGGTCAACGTCAGGTTGTGCTTCGCGAACGCGAGGCTTGGACCGCGTTCGCGAAGAAGGATTTGAAATGACTGGGCAGAATGTTTAAAAGGCTTGTTCTGCGATTTTGAACCTAATTTCCTCCATTTTTGTGCGTTTTTAGAGCTTTTTGGAGAGGATTGAAGAGGGAACCAAGGAGGAACACTTGGAGGTAAGAATTTTGGACTTACTACTCAATCCTAATGTGATTTCTACCTATTTAATCATGGAAATTTTGGAAAATAAACCTGAAAATTAGAAGTTAGGGCTTGGGAATTGGAGACTTAAATCTAGGGATTTGAGGGGCCATTTGTGGTTGGATTTTGAAGTATTTGATATGCATGAACTCGTGGGAAGATGAGGGTTCCATTTAGGTGTGTCCATAAAAATCCGAAAAGCCGAACCAAACCGAAAACCAAATCAAACCGACCAAAAAAAACCGATACTTTTTGGTTTGGTTTGGTTTTGATTTTGAATTTTTAAGACCGGTCAAATTTGGTTTGGTTTTGGTTTTAATCAGAAAAAAAACAAAAAAAACCGAACCAAACCGACTATAGGAGTAGTTATTTCAAATTTATTATTACACCTATATATATGTATATTTTTATACAAAGTTTCAAAATTTTTATGGTAAATGTTACTCCCTCCGGTCCACAATAAGTGACCAATTTACTTTTTTAATTTGGTCCAAAATAAGTGTCCATTTATATAATCAAGAAAGAATTCAATTTATTTTTACAAAATTAACCTTATGTACATATCCCTAAAAAAATTTCTTACTCCTCACATTAAATATTTAACTAAGGGTAGTTTAGTCATACTAGGTATTTTTGTATAGAATTTAGTATTTTCTTAATGGGCGTGCTAAAAGCAAATTGGTCACTTATTGTGGACCGGAGGGAGTAATAGTTTGCACTTTTAGTATAGTTCTTTACCTTTACATTCTAGTTTGATTGGTAGTTTTCTTTTGTTAAGTGTAAGAATCCATGTCGTGTTAAAAATAACATATTTTTAATTAAGTCCTTAAATTATTCATCACTATTTGATTCAATTATCATCAATATATCTTTGTAAATAATAGATTTCTCAAAGGGCAATTGATTTGATAGTATTACGTTGAAAATGTGGTCGCCGGAATATGTGTTTGGTAGTGTATGTCTTATATTTAAGAAAAAACCGACAAATAACCGGAAAAACCGAAAAATCGAGAAAACCCGACATAAACCGAATCGAGAAAAACCCAACTTAATTGGTTTGGTTTGGTTCTAATATTTGAAAAACCGACTTACTTGGTTTGGTTTCTTTTTAGGGAAAAACCGATCCAAACCGAACCATGAACACCCTAGTTCCATTGATGTTAATTTTGTCGGATTCCGAGACGTGGGCACGGGGGTCAGTTTTGGTTAATATCGGGATTCAGGTCGTATTTTTATTATTTTTGCATGGGCTTCGTTCCCTTAGCATATTTTGACGTCGTGATTCTGATTTTGGTTAGATTCGACGTGAGTTGAGGCCGAAACGAGAGGCAAAGGCATCGCGGGCTAGAGATTGGACCGGATAGAGGTAAGTAATGATTGTAAATGTTGTTCTGAGGGTAGGAAACCCCAGAATTCATATCGTTGTGCTATTATGAGGTGATGCACACGCTAGGTGACGAGCGCGGGGTCGTGCACTATTGGGGATTTGTGACTTGGTCCGTCCCATATGACGGTTTAATTGTGTATTTGATTGAAAACGGCTTGCTATTATCATGTTTTGGGCTAAATGCCATATTTGGGCTTCGTGCCAGGATTTTAGATATTCCTCACTATTTTAACTTAGTATTTATAATCAGTCTTGCTATACTCTACTATTTTTCATAACTCAGCCATCTTTACTCGTTTTTGGTATTTTAAATATTATTTTGGGCTGAGCATCATGTTTTACTGTTGCCCGAGTGGCTTGTGAGATTCTAACTGATTAAGGCCGAGGGCCTGTGTTGTGAGGATACTATGGGATCGGGCTGCACGCCGCAGCATGTGGTACTGGTTGAGATATATGAGAGGCCGAGGGCCAGATTTATTATGCCACGAGGTGGCTTGTGATTTTTATGAGGTCGAGAGCCTGTTGATTATGCCACGAGATGGCTTATTATTGCGCTTGGGTCGTAAGGGGCCCCTCCCGGAGTCTGTACACCCCCCAGTGAGCGCGGGTACCCAGTTTGTGATGTGATATAGCCTGAGGGGCTGATGTTGTTCCATGTTTTTGCCGAGGGGCTGATACGAGTGATTGTGAGATAGCCCGAGGGGCTGGTTCTATTGGTATTTTTGCCCGAGGGGCTATTTGTGCTTCTATACTTTATACTTGTTTTCATTCACTCGTTTGAATTGATAAAAGATGTTTTGAAAAATGGTTTTATTGAACTAAGAAGTTTTATGAGTTCTTACTGTTTACTGTATTGTGTTGGTTTTTCATTGCCTCGTTGTAGCATTTTGTTGTGTATTACGTGTTTTCTTATCGCTCAGCTACCTTTACTTTTATTACTTACTGAGTTGGCGTACTCACATTACTCCCTGCACCTCTGTGTGCAGATTCAGGAGTCTCAGGTCACGCTAGCGAGGGTTGATTTGCTTCCAGCAGGCTGTTTGGAGTTGACTAGGTAGCTGCTCGGCGTTCGCAGCCCAGTGCTTCTCCTTCCTACTTTTATTTCGTTGTCCTAGTTTCGTAATAGACTATGTTGTCTTTTCATACCCTCAGACAGATTTTAGATGCTCATGACTGGTGATACCCCGATGTCGGGCTGTGTTTTGTTTTCGCAGTTGAAATATTTTACCTTGTTTTGGGATTATCATTATTAATGACTTGATTATTATATCTGTTAATTAAACTTGGGTTTGTGTCGGCCGGCCTTGTCTTCACGAGAGGCGTCATCACGACCGGGTATGGGTTTAGGGTTGTGATAGTACCGAAGTTATCATCCCAGCCGATGTAGAAATTCCTTTTTTAAGGATCATACAAGAAGCCGAACTCAGTGATGCAGAATGGATAAGGAGCCGTTATGAGCAAATAGCCCTCATAGATAGAAAAAGAATGAATGCAGTATGTCAGGTCAGCTTTATCAGAATAGAATGTCCAGAGCTTTCAACAAAAGGGTCAGACCAAGACAATTCGCATCGGGGCAGCTGGTGCTGAAACGGATCTTCCCGCATCAGGATGAAGCCAAAGGGAAATTTTCACCCAACTGGCAAGGTCCTTACATGGTTCACCGGGTGCTAACAGGAGGAGCACTCATACTTGCAGAAATGGATGGAGAAATCTGGCCAAAGCCTATCAATTTTAGATGCAGTAAAAAGATACTATGTGTAAACTATTTATGTTTCTTCATATGATGTAACTGAACTAGGCTTGACTTGATTCCCGTTTAAGAGGGGATACGTAGGCAGCCCTGTGGGTTCGGTCACATCTTAATAAAATCTTCATTTCCCAGAACAAGAAATTGGGGCAAAATTTTGAGGAGGACCCTCAAAATTTCGGAACAAGTCCAGCCGACGCCATCATATGCCAGACAGTCAGAAATCGGTTAAGTAATTGGGGCAGAATTTTGAGTTCTCAAACTTTCGGAGCAGATCCAACAAATTTCGTCGCATGCAGAACGACCGAAGGATCAAACTAGGGCAGAATTTTGAGGAGGACCCTCAAAATTCTAGTACAAGGAAGTCGCAATGTCTCTAAAAGTGTTACAGTCATTAGTTCATCTAACTTACTTGATATTATATACCACTATGTTTCTAAATAACTCCATTTCATCAAATAAGTGCATATTTTTCGAAAACTTCATTTCTATAGCAGCCGGATGTTACCCAGGGCAACTCGAACAGGGCCTCCAGAGCAAAGCAAAGCAAAGCAAGCAGACAAAGGCACGAACCAACCTCCCCTGCAAAACTCACGATTTTTCTTTGGATGCAGGAACAAGGAATAACCACAAGTACGGGCACCTTAAAATCATTACCTTCATAACAATCAGGCCACCAGACGCAAATATATCTCCAGCTTAGAAATATTCTACTCCTATTTGCTACTTGTTCACTGCATAAGGCTAAGCATTGCCTTCCCCTGCATGAGACTAAGCCCTGTCTCAAATCTTTGCATGAGGCTAAGCTCTGCCTCCATATTTGCATAAGGCTAAGCATTGCCTTCTCTTTGTACGAGACTAAGCCCTGTCTCAAATCTTGCATGAGGCTAAGCCCTGCCTCCATATTTGCATAAGGCTAAGCATTGCCTTCTCTCCGCATGAGACTAAGCCCTGTCTCAAATCTTGCATGAGGCTAAGCCCTGCCTCCATATTTGCATAAGGCTAAGCACTGCCTTCCTTTGCATGAGACTAAGCCCTGTCTCAAATCTTGCATGAGGCTAAGCCCTGCCTCCATATTTGCATAAGGCTAGGCATTGCCTTCTCTTGCATGAGACTAATCCCTATCTCAAGCCTTGCATGAGGCTAAGCCCTGCCTCATTTCATAAGGCAAAGCATTGCCTTCTCGTGAGACTAAGCATTGTCTCCCTCAGCATAAGTATTGCTCCATTTTCAAGTTGCATTATCTTCTTCTCTCGGGGCTAAGCTCTGCCCCCCCCCCCCCCCAAACTCTGCACGAGGCTAAGCGTTGCCTTTTTATTACCTTTGGTATCATTTCTCTGCACTTCATGGGTTGATGTATAGCCAACTTGTCCAAAGGCGTCATAGTCCGAAGGCATCATCCTCATAGCCTGAAGACACTATGTCATGGCCTGAGGATCTCTCAATACTGCACATCATTATTCAAAGGCGTCATGGTTCAGAGTCACCATTTTCATGGCCCGAGAACATCATTTCATGGCCTGCGAATCTCTTATCTCATGATTCATGGCCCAGGACGTCATGGTCTAAGGACATCATCTTCACTGTCCAAAGACAACCTTTCATGGTCCAAAGGGAATTTTCATCATGTTTAAATTCTCACAATAATCTATATACTTGCATGCATCGTGTTTTAATTTTTGCAGGTAATCCAGGAAGTAACTGTTCTTCAAACAGGAGCAACCTTCGCTCCGGTTTCCGCTCGTACCATTTACACCCTGCCATTATCTCTCATGTAACCGATTCCCATAAATTACTCGCCTTTACTCTATGATCATTCAGATACCTGCCCTGTGATACGTCCGTTACAATTCAGATTCGCCTTCATAACTCCGCACAAATCCATCCGATACTATTTTTCACAAAAGACCATTTTCTGAAACATACTACCATTCCTATAACAATTCCATCGGTTTCATTCACCGATGGGTCCAGAACTACACATGGCCTGATTCCTATAAAACCAGGGATACGTAGGTAGCTCAGAGACCAGGGTGCGGCCTATATTTTTCAAAACACCCCATTCGGTCAAAATCAGTCATCATTTCTTTACCCGACAACTCTTTCATCCTTTCAGGGTAAAGAGGGGCAGTTGTTGATACCCAATTTTGCCCTCATATATTTTTAAAATGCCTATATACTTTCAAAATAAGGCATGAACATCAACCAGTATTTTTCCATAATTTTATGTAATTTTTAAAAGGATTTTAATTAATTTATTCCAGCATTTTATTATCTAAACTATTACTAATTGCATCAAAAATAATTTTATAATGATTTATTACTTGATTTTTATCATTTATCTTTATATTAAGCTTTAATCATTTTATGCATAAATATATTTATATCTTTAGGCTATAATTGCAATAAATTTGCAATAATAGCCCTTATATGCATAATTACATTATTTACACGGAAAATGACTTTTTATATTTTAAAATATTAAGTAATTATTTTGAATCATTTTTATGCATAAATATCATTTTTTATCATTTATTAGCTATTTTCATAAATTATTTTATCAAATTAATTGGGTATTTAACAAACAGCCTCTTTTTAATTTGATTTCTTTCTGACCTTGCCCAAATTACTAATCCAGCCCAATTAAATTAACCCATTAACCCATAACCCAATTTTATAACCCGCCCAACCCCTAAATTCGATCTTGGCTGTTGATCTCAAGAGATCAACGGTCCAGGATACTCTTACCATTTTTAATTAACCAACAACCCCCAAACCCTAATCATTTTACCAAATCCGCCGCCCTTGGAACCCTCTCCTCCTCTCTTCTCTCTCACCCTCCTCCTAACCCTAGCCCGCCTTCACCAGAATCCCTTCGATCCATGGGTTTCTTCTTCGATTCTAGGCCTTATCCGGCCTCCTATCTCTACTAGTTGTTCGACTTCCATGTTCTTTGATGGAATCTCAAAGAGATTCGACATGGACTTGGTTTAAATCCTTCATTTTCTCAATGAATCTGTCTGTGTTCATTCCTATGTTTGTGAGTACTAATATCTTCATGTTTATGGCTTCAAATCTCTAGTTCAAACCAGATTTTTCTCACCTTTATTTTTTTTTTTTACATAACCTAACTATTTCTGGCTAAATCGTTCAGATCTCTGTAGATCTGAAGCGGTTTGAGTTTCTTTGTTACTTTTCCTTTAAGATTCTGCTATTTTTCTTATTATTGTTAACCGATTTTCATTTTTTCCTAAAAGCTAGGGTTTCATCTTTTTAAGTTTCTGCAAAATGTTTTAAAATGTTTAAGTGCTTGACTCCAGTTTTCTTCCTTTACTTTTCGACTGATTTCCATCCCTATGTCTTTATACCCTAGGGTTTCTAATTATTCTACTGCTTGCTCTAATGTTTGCCCGTTTATTTTGGCTCTGTCAAATAAACTGATTAATTGGTTTACTTGCTTAATTAGGGTTTGAAATTGTACTCCTTTTCAAAACTGATATCTCTTCGAAAGATTCTTACTAATTCTTTCCTTATATGTGATTCATAATTGGTACTACTTCCTTTAATTATATTACTAGCCAGATTTCTGGGCTTTGATTATTGTGACCGGCCTATAAATGGTCTCTGGACTTATTGCTTACCTTATTAAACCTCAATTATGTCCGCTAATTGATTTCGTATAAGATTCTCCTTAATTTAAGTGACATTTTCAGTATTCTGTCCCCTTAATTGATTGATGTTTAGCCCTAATTAACTGGTTAATTAATTTTGCATACCTTATTTGTGTGCCCTTGATTTTCCTACCTTACTTGTTTACTCTACTGTATGCAATATAATCATTTCACCATTCTTATTTTAAAAGAGACACCCACGCTTACGAGCACACACGGAGACACAAGCTCATGCTTACAAACCTACACTTACACACTTACACTCACACAACTTGAGTTCTTTCTATTACTCTAATTTGCTGCACTGCCTAGCCGGCTGAAAGCCAAGGCTAGATTCTTGGATTCCAATTGCCATCCTCTTCCTGTTTACTTTCTTCCCTAACTGGTACGCCTTAATTCTTGATTATCTTGTTCTATTCTATATGTTTTTGTAGTCAGTCTATTACAGACCTCAACATGCTTATGTTTCCTGTTTATTTCTCTCTTAACTAGCATGCCTTAATTCCTGTTAACCTATCCTGTTCTATGTGCTGGTATGGTTAGTTTACCTTAGCATGTTTCTGTCTGATCCATGATTTCTGTGTACTTCTTTCTAGACTAGTATGCTTTAAATTCCTACCATCCTGCTCTATGTGTTTGTTTGGTTAGTTATTTTAACTTCAGCATGTTTTTCTATTCAATACATGTCTATACGATTCCACCTAGTAATAATTAGTAAGCTAAGTAACCTTCAATAATGTGAGACTTTGTTTGATTCAGTTTGGGTACTGCAAATATGTGTGGGCAGTTCTGTCTATAATTCAAGTGTCCCTGCTCTTGTTGTGATTGTGTAATTACTGGTGTCTATGCCTGAACCAATCCGCTAAATGAGGTTTCTGTTTTATTTGCAGTCTTTTGAACCTGTTTGCCCCCAAAAATCATACTGCTTTTCTAAAGCTATCCCCTGCCCCCTTATACACTATTTTTTAACTTCTACTCTTAGTTATCTAGGGTCCTACCACCCCCAGTGCGAGCACTGCCTAGGGTCCATGAGACTTCTCTGAACTCTGACACATGGTCTTCCAACCTGTTACAAAACTGTTTCCTTTGAAAGGTTCTGGTGTGAGCATTGCTCGGGGTCCCTGAGGCCCTTGGGAGCTTTGACACATCAGAAGCCCATTTGTGTATTATGGATGGACTACCTGTGTACCTCAGACTTGCTTGCTTGAAGGCCTGGTCTCCAGGTTGATGTTGGGCCTGCTAAGGCTCCCTATAGTATAATGAATAGCTTTGTGTAATTCATTCATATTGGTCTGTAATAATGTAATAATCCTCGTAAAAAAAATAGATATGGGGTTATTAGTAAAAGCTGGGGGAGGGATTTTTATATATCTTTGTCAGGTTCGAGTAGAAACCATGTCTATAGGCTGTTGTGATGATTCTTTATGTGCATACCATTAGAAATCATGCCTATAGGATCTTGTCTCACCGTCTGAAATCTGGAGTTTCATATTTGGCATCCTAGAAATCCTGTTTATAGGTTGTTTTATCAATTCTGCCTCAAGAACCCATGTTTCACACATATTTTTCAATCTTAATGTGCATTAGAGATCACGTATATAGGATCTTCCTTGTGCAAGTTACTAAATTTGTATGACATTCTATTAACGTCTCTGCCCATTTAGATACCATGCCTATAGAAAACAAATATAAAATTAGTTCTTCACTTAGATATCATGCCTATAGGAAATAAATACTAATCAGCTCTGCGTTTAGATACCATGTCTATAGGATTCTGTCCGGCTATCACTTAGGCAAACTGATAGGGTAATCAAAGAAGTCTGGGACTAAAATTGTGATTTCTTGCTGCTTGAAAACGTGCCCAGATACAGAGTGTTAACAAACCAGTAGGCAAACTGATAGGTACTGTTGCTCGCTTTAATAAAGTTGTTATATTATATTCTGCTTATGCTCATCTAGATATCCTGCCTATAGGGTCTTAAATTGATAAAATTCTCTGTTTGAATTACGTGCATTTGCTGTTTACTTGCGGAGGTTAACATGAGCCTTTATTTACTTCTTATGTGACAGTCCTATCTGAACTTTTGTTTGTCGCTTAGCTTTCTCATTTTTAAGCAACATAGGTGAGTCTAGAACTATCCAAAGTAGAGGTCCTAAACACCTCCAGGACCATAGGTAAGGGACGGGTAGTGCACGCATAAGGTACGCATTAGAAGCTACTAGAACGCTTAGGTAATAACTGAAAGATAGTAATCGGGTAGTAAAGGAAATGATGACCTGTGCGCTAATGTTATGCGTAATACCCCTATTTGGGGAAAGTTACCAAGTATCGCATGGAAATGATCCTATAGGCTAAAAAAATGTAGGACCCCTTTTATTCTTGTTTTATAGTAATTATCTATTTGTCTAAATTGTTTATTTTCCCATAAGACTAATTCTCTTAATTAAGTTTGGCCGGGACCCACCGTTTTGGACCTCGAGGGGTGCCTAACACCTTCCCCTCGAGGTAATTTCGAGCCCTTACCCAATCTTTGGTGATGTAAACTAGTTTCATGAGTTAATTGTTCTAGGTGCCCTAACGCACCTTAATCCGTTAGGTGGCGACTCTTCAAATCCCTTACCCAATCCCAGAAGGAAAGGAGTTGTCCCAAAAATGTCGAAACCCGATTTCGCGAGAAAAAGGGGGGCACGACAAGGCATATCACCAATGTAAATAATGGTATTGGTTATAGAAGAAGATGTCCAAATAAACCTCAAAGCACTTCAGAGGTACTTTCTTTCCACTTCATAACTTCTGTTAATTTACAATGCTTGTTAATTAATCTTTCACCTCTGTTATTTTCTGTTTCTGTTACTTTATGTTATCTTGCATCTGTCACTGTTACTATTTTTGTTAGTTTCTGCTGAATGTTAGAAACTGATTGCTAATAACTTCTTGGCAGTATAACTTCTGTTATAGGTTGCTTACTGCTGTTATAGGTTGTTTCTATTATAACTCATTAGCATGTTTCTGTTAATTTGCACTTCTGAATGTTGTTTCTGTTATAGCAGCTGTTAGTTTGGTACTGTTATGTATCAGTTAGTTGTTAGCTTAAGTTAGGAGTTAGTTTGGGACTGTTATGTATTAGTTAGTTGTTAGCTTAAGTTAGATGTTAGTTTGGGGCTGTTAGTTCTGATTGGGGTTGTTGTGTATCAGTTAGTTCATCTAGTTGCATCAGTTGTTTCTCTTAGTTGGTATCAGATTGTATCAACAACCTTACTTATTAGATTGGTATTAGTTGGTATTAGCTGATTGGGATTGTTTCTATTTATGCAAAGGGAGTGGCTCACTCACCAAAATCAACATCTAAAAAGAGATCAAAGGCTGACTCCCAAGCATCTACTAGTAAGAAGAACGCTAAAGCTAAGGGTGGTAAAGGAAGAAGCAATAGCAACACAGTGCAGAACTCACAAAACTCAGATGTGCAACAATCTCAAGTTTTAGATGTCCAGCATTCTCGGGTTTCAGATGTGCAACAATCTCAAGCAAGCAACAGAGATGCTCTTACTGCATTTAAGAGGCCAAGAATAGTAGGACATGGAGTATTTGTCAGCAAAAGTGGCTATACATGTGTTGAGGTAATTAGCAGTTTGGTGTGCTAGTTTTGAGGTTGCAAGTTAAACTCTATTATTTGATATCTATTTTTTTTTTAAACTTAATTTTCAGCAAGGGAGGCCTGTTAGTAGGGTAATCGATAGTGGAAGGAACAATGGAGCAGTTGAAAGTTCAGCTGTAGTGACTGGTGATCTTGGTTATAAACCAAGTAAAGGCCTGAATTGAAGGGAAAGCAAGCAATCACAACTAGACAACTTCGACATAGAAGTGCTTTACTACAGTATTTAAGGTCAAAATCACCAAAAGCTAATGAAAAAACTGGAGGTGTTTGAGCTTCAACACTACTCTATTGGGAATTGTTGTATGCCGATACTATGATTGTGTTTTGGATAATATTTTTATGGTGCAAGTTATGATGTAAACTATTAAAACTTGTTTTACTTCAATGCACCTTATGGGATGTAATGTAAAACTAGTTAATTTTAGGCCTTTTGAGCTCTAATACAATGTGTTATTTCTAGCTTTCCTTGTGGTTGTACAACAAAAACTTTCAAGTGTTATTTCTAGCTTTGTATAGGCAGGTCGTCGTGTTTTTAATTCTGCGAAAAGATCAAACATATAGCAATGACAGTACACTTCCTAGCATTTGAAACAAAAGCAACAACCAAGTTTCAGATTACACAACACTTCCTAGCATTTGAGCAACCAAAAATACACATTGAAACATATACTAATAATAAGCAGCATCTTCAAATTTTTCTTCTTCTTCAATTCAGCCTCAAGTTCCATTTTATCCTTCTGTAAGCCAAGAATTATCACCTTCGATTGGCCAGGAAATTCAGGATCATACCACTGGAAAAATCCACAAGCCACACGATCCTTAGCCTGAAAATTTTAACCAAACCATTATAAATAAAAGCAAAATTTAGTCATATTATATTCTATAAAATATGATGATTTGAAAGATGATTACCCCATAGTACTTGCATCCAAAAAATCGTCTTCCTGGGTTAGCATTTGTCGTTGATGTTCTCAAAGAAGCAGGCTGCTCACAACCACAAAACACATTAAACCTCATGACTCTTCTACAATAGGTGTTCTTCTTTCAAATTAATTTGAGTAACAATGAAGGATAGATAAAATGAGAAAGGTAAAAAATAAATTCAATAAACAGAGAGAGAATTTCAAATGGATTAAGATGAAGAAAGAGATAAAAAGGGTGAAGAAATGGTGAAGAAAGGTGAAGAAATGGAGAAGAAAGGTGAAATAATGGAGAAGATAGTGTAATATAAAGAAAAGGGGGACAAAATATAATTTTTTTAAATAAATGGGCTAATTAGCCGTTATTCAAGCTGTCAGGTGGGCCCCTTTTGACGGGGGATTTTTATTATGAAGGGGGATATAGTTCAGGGGATTTTCGGGGACACTCGATAGTTTAGGTAGGAAACTGACAAAGATCATATAGTTTAGGCGGGTTTAGCGAGTATATTTTTTTATTGGTAGATGTTTGATCATTGGACTAAAATAACATACGAGGATATAATATAAAAAATTGTGTTTGATTATACACCAAATAAACTTATATAAACTTTTATTTCAGTTTTGACATGAGTTTTTAAAGGATTTTGGGGGGGGGGGGGGGGGGTATAGCATAAGAAAAATATTGTAGTGTGGTAAATAATCCTGAAATTGCTTATACCAGAATTAAAATTTCATTTAAAAACTGGTAACACTCATCCTTGTGACCAAGCTAGGGATAATAAGAACATGCGTTTGGAGTTTCGTGTGACTGAACGTGTGATCACAGACATATACAAAGTGAACCTTGTAATATTTGGAATTGACCAACTTCTTTGCACGATTATTATGGAAAAACTTTAATGCACGCTTGTGTGGAACAAGTGAAAGCCGGTCATGCTTTTAAAGAATAACTCAAGTGATAAACGTTGCACAAGTTGTCTTCATTTTCTCCAATGTTTTCTGCTTTTATTTGTCGTTGCTTGAGGTTTCTTTTAACCTTCTTGATTAGAGGCTTAACTGTCAGACTTCATGAAAAAACAAGGATTATTTATTAGAAAAGTTAATGCAGGCTTATCATGTGGATTTAGGCCTAGATGAGGCAATGCCTACTAACGAGGTATATAGACACTCACGTGATATGCAACTTTTCAGTTGAGGAAACAACTTCTGGTTAAAGCTAAGTAATAATTGTGGTCATAACAAATTGAGCATGGTTATAAGATTCAAATGCTTCATCAGATCTACGTCTGAATGTCAAAGTGGGGATAAAGAGAGGAGTACCACAATAGCAAAAGACATAAGAAAAGTTTTGGTATAACAACCGAACACATTCCCCATATAGTTAGGCTTGAACCATCAATCAGAAAGGAGACAACGGCACTTGGAGCTCCAATTAGACTGCTTTACATGAAGTAAACAACATTGGTGTCACTATGTATCCACAATTGGCCTTTCTCTTGCATCATCTGCACATTAGAGCACTTTCCACTATTAGTTATTTAACCTTCAAAAACTAAGTTATCCAAGTGCAATATATCAAAACTAAAATAGACATTCCAGTGTTGCCTACTTATGAAAAAATAGGTAATCTTCACATACGTTTGAAACTTGGATATCAAAGACATTGTAATTAAAAAACTCGCATACCTGTAATAGTTTCTCTATCTCCACCTTTGAGTAAGGTACAGGCGCCCCATTGTTGACAACACTCTCTACATCAGCAACTGAAATTTGTTCGACATGTTGTGAGCTCCTGTGCCTACCAAGCACTGCACTGAATGCTTGCAATCTGCAAGCAAGTTCAGAGATGTTAGATTCCATAATCGACATCAATCATGGAGTATAAGAAAATGCATTCAATGATTAATTAGTTAATCGCTCAGACCTCTCAGGAGATATGCTGATTTCAGCTGCCGAAGGATCATCGGTTTCCATTGCTTCACTGCCACTTTTCCAAGAAGAATGCAACAGAAATTTTTAGAAACTTAGACATTAGAAGGATAAATATCGTAATAGATTAAACAAGATAACACCATATAGATAGATCATCAAAGGAATGAAATGTGAATAAACCATATAGATAGATCATCAAAGGAATGAAATGTGAGGAAGTTGCAAACTTGCAATCACCTACTATTGTTTACATGATGACAACTTATCAGTTATTAGAAAACCACTTACCGAAAAACTAGCATGCCTGTAGCAGATAAACAAGATACCCCTAAGACTCAAAAATGGTGATAGTAGCTGAAGCAAGGATATTCATTCAGTAACTCACCCGACTCCGTCGGCTTCATGATCAGCTGATTCAGTACCAGCATCATGCTCAGCTCTCCGTTTACGAGCTGAACCATTATTACCAGCACCATGGTCAGCTCTGCACTTTTTCTCCAATTCCTTTTCTCTTTCTTGCTCACGTTCCTCCATCTCAGTGAGTTCTTGATGATATATGGCAAAATGTAGAACTTGAAGAGCAGCGTCAACATCAGACTTCAAAACCTGCCAGAAAAGGAATTGAAAGAAATTTTGTAGCAAAAGAAAATCCATTCATTGAAGATAACCACACCAAGAATGAGAAAGCAGAACATACTCAGTGAAACTACAGTCCTAAGAAGTTATATGCAGTTTAGTTCATAGTCCTACCATAGGAATTATAATCAAAGAAGATCCACACCTGTCTTCTCAACTTCAGCTTGGCATGGGCGGTTGAGAGCCGAATAATTGTTTCCAAAGTTCTCGCAGTAATTGGAAGTGTTCCTCCCCCAGTCTATTAGAAATTCAGGCAAATCAATTACATCACACAAAAACCGTAACAAGATAGTTATCTGGATATTCAGACATCAAACACAAACCTTAGCATTTGTACTGGCACTCCTAAGCTCTGCATAAGCAGTAGCTATGTGATCAGATGCCTACAAATGGTTATTATAAATATCAGAATGGGAGCAGTACATCAATCAAGGTTCATGTGAGATGAAACTACGATATGTCTAAGGTTTATTTAAAGCCTTATTCTTAAAGAGGGATACAAATTTTAAATTCCAAAGGAATAAAGAAAAAGTTGATTTTGCAGGGGAAAGCAATGGTGGTATCATCAAATTGCATAAATCAAGCTAAATTACCTCATCAGTCAGTTCAGGGTGGATCCTGTTTTTTGCATAATGAATGTATGTCTTAAGAAACTGGATGGTCAGCGTATCCTTTTTACGCCGATTTGAATTACCATGTAGCGTCCGATTATGCTTAACATAGACAGGCATTTCGTCCTTGTCATTTTGCTCTTCATATCTAGAATTGTCATCTAATGTCGAGCTACCTAAAAGGTGAAATAGTTTGCTTCATTCATAAGCAAAAAAGAGAAGGCAACACATGGAGATTTTCAAATTTCACTGCAAACCTACCTCCATCTATTGTACGATACTGATGCATGCGCAAAACATGCTCAGAAATTAGACGATCAACCTCAGGATCCATTTGATCCAGAACAATAAACAACAAATCAAAACGAGAGAGCAGAGAGTCTGGGAGTCCGATGTTCTTTGTTGGAGTTAATGATCGGTCATACTGTCAAGAACCAAGATGGTATAGAAAAGTTAATGACACGTATCTTAAGGATATTACACATAGGTGGACGTGTTTTGAACAACTTACAGAACCATATATGGGATTTGCAGCTGCAACTACACTGCATCGAGCATTCAATGATGCATGGATTCCTGCTTTAGCAATTGTTACAGTCTGCTGTTCCATAACTTCATGTATAGCAACTCGATCTTGATCATTCATTTTATCAAACTCATCAATGCAAACAACACCTCTGTCAGCAAGTACCATGGCACCAGCTTCTAGCCTTCTTTCTCCTGTTTCCAAGCACATATTTGTCAGTTTACTCTACATACAACGCAAATCCTGCTTTTGAAAAAGTTTTACCTGTTTCTTGATCAGAAGTAACTGCAGCTGTCAAACCAACTCCAGAAGAACCACGACCAGTAGTTGATATTGCTAATGGAGCAATATTCATAATTGCTCTCAGCAGCTGAGACTTGGCAACAGATGGATCACCAACCATCATCATGTTTATATCACTAAATACAGTAAAAATGGTTGCTGTGAGGACTCAAGAATCAATCTCATATGGAGAAGTTACTGTACACCAAAAAGTTCTACTAGTTGTCTGAAGCAACTGAAAAGAAAAAAGGCTGGATTCACATGGTCAAGCAGTAATGCTAGCAATGGTGCTAAGGACAGTAAAAGGACGCTAACATAAGGCCAAAGAGCTCATCTTACCCTCTTAAATGAGTTCCATTTTTCAAGTTCTTTTCAATCCCACCGAGCATGAGCAGAACTACTGCTTTCTTTATCCACAAATGCCCATAAATTGACGGAGCCAGTGAATTAGCAAGTAGGTCAAAAGTATCATCTCTACCACATATATTCTTGATATCTTTCAGGACTTTCTCCGTGTAGTTTGGCGCATTTGCTGACTTGTTAAGGAGAGACACATTGTTAGCTATGAGGATTGTTCTGCACAACAAAATCGGTGGAGAGGATTAAATACAGAAAACAGTGGTTAACTTCTCAAAGGGTAGTATTTTACTTTAAACACACAACCTGAATACCCCGTTCATGCTTCCTTGGCTTTTACTAGGAAGAGCTTTGTATACCCCAACAACTGCTACACGGTCTCCAGGCTTGCATGAATCAACAAGATCATCCTCCACAACTATATCCACTGTTCGAGGAAGTTGACCAGGAGCAGAATTTTCAGGAACCTCTTGCATTGATAAAGTTTGGTGATCTTTATATGTGCATAGCCCATATTCTGTAACTAGCAAATTTCCATTATCATCCTGCAACATAATCATTCTTGTAAAATTTCTTTTTGCTAAATAAAACACAAAAACAAAATTACACAGTAAATCAATTTATTATTACCCGTGTCGGGTACACGGAACCAGTTGGCAGACCAACATTTGACGTGATATCTCTGTATTCACGGGCCATGAATTTCTCAGTTGTCGGGCAAAAGTGGACACTCTTTACTACCTTTGGCCTCACAAGAGAACCTATAGACGTTGAAAGTAGCAGTTTTCATCAATAAAGTTAACTAAAATAGTCGATTAGTAAGTAGCCTCAAAGCTAAGGACTCGATATAAAACAAGAAAGCAATTTATAACTCAACAAACTACAGACAATGTTTATAACTCAATAATTTCGTTGATGACAGGTGATATCTGTGATGTAACTTGTGTCTCCCCTTTTAGTAATACATGTAAATGTTTCATTGCAAATATAAGATGGAAAAGCGAATGCAGAATAGATATGATTCTGATAATGAAAGAGAGTGATAAAAGATAGTGATACACTTCAGTTATAAACAACAAGAAATAATGAAAAATACATGTGTTTTATATTCATGCATACTTCAGATTGCAGATATAAGCAGGAAAAATCAAGAGGAAAATTGATGCTAATAAGGAAACAGAGCAACAGAAGACAACACATTCAAATAACAACTTGATATCCATTATTCGAGAAATTGGAGCATAAAGCATGAAAAGCATTGTGGATCAAAAGAAATCTCTACCAAAAGTGACAGTCCATAAGCAACTTTTGTTTCTTGTCTCACTAGAAGACAGGTAGCCAATCTTTTTCCAGTTTCAACCAGCAAATTGCACACTAGTTACTGAAACTAATAGAGATCCAAAATGCTTCTAAGAATATGGTGCATTTTTCTGAAAATAAGGAACTCAGTAATCACCAGTAGAAATGGATAAAATGGATATCTCTTGTCCAGTACAGCTACTTAGGACTCAATTATAGCTCTTGCTTAATAAGTTGAACCCTCTTATAATAGAACTATAGTCCTAGAAAGTTGAGTGTTCTAGTCCGTTCACTAGCAACTGATACTGCTATAGCATGACCCCCTACAAGGGAGCAACTAGTAAATCACCTTAAATCCAATCACTAGACATATAATGTCTTCCCCTGTCGGATGGACATGGATATGTTCTAATGGTCATTCCAAATGGAAAATCACTACCAACATACAGCTGTCAAACACATATCAGCTGTATCATCATACCCAAGCCTTTGTGGCATAATGTAAAACAACTAGCACACCAATTAAATAGTTCTCTCTTTTCATTGTTTTTACCATTATAAAAGCACTTTCTTTGAAAAGTATTCATCAATGTTTTCACCACAGAACCTAAATTATCAAAACTTGCAATACCAAATGACTCAGAAATTATTAGTCCTTCCTACTGATTCATTAACAACATCAATTAAAAACAAACTACTTCATTGGAAAAATTGTTGATATCATAGTACATATGAATAATTCAAAATCTACAGTTTACACTGGCATAACACCACAAAGTCAAAACATATATGAGCTAGAAATGAGCACTATAAGCAGATTGGAAAGTCATACACTTGGTAACAATTCCTTCAACGCAGACCATGGAACCAATGAAACGGGACAAAAGCTCTCTTGGGGTCACTCTCCTCGAAACAAATGGACCAGTAAACCCAACCAACACTTGCTCTCCTTCTTTAAGGTACTTGGGATTATGGGTCCGCATCATATCCGTTAAAGAATCAACCAATGGTTGCATATATTCACTTGGATTCTGAAGAAGCCTACACAATTCAAGAAAAAGAAAAAAATTGACAAACTGGAAACTAATGTCAACAACCCTAGCTAGTACTTCAAATACTCAAACAAACAAAAAAATCATTGAAAATCTTGTTCTTTTCCAGCATTTTTTGCCCTCAAATTGATCCTGCAAGCTAAAAACTGGAAAAACCAAAACATCAAGCCTAGGTCGTAGTTCATTTTCAAAACGCCAACCAAAAATCAGTATTTAATATTTATTTTTTTCTTCAAATTATACGAGCCAAATCACATCACTAAAATTCATGAAAAAGAGGAAACCTGCGAGCCAAATCAGAGCCTTCTCTGTCATTGTAGAAATCAGAGAGGTCCAAAATGACACGACGCCTATTATTGTTGATCATTGAGTCAAAATCCTTCTTCAGCTCCGTGTCCAGCTCCTGCAAAAAGTGAATCAGCAATCGCAAATATAACGAAAAAAATTGAATACAACTCACAGTCCGTCAATTTACACAAACTATATCAAACAGAAATAATGTGGAAAAATAAATAAAATAGATTCTGAAGAAAATCTTACAGTTTGTTCAAAGAATTTGAGGAAAGTTCGCTTGTGCGAAGCCCTGACTTCATCACTTAGATCCATGGCTGACTGAGAGAGACTGAAACTGTGTGCGCGAAGAGAGGGGGGGGGGGAGGGAGGAAGAGAAAGAGAGAGAGTTGTGAAAGTTGAGATTTGGGGGGGTTTGCGTCTTATTTTGGAGTTAGGGTTCGGAATTTGGCGGGAAATGAAGGGTTGAGGTTGGCGGGAAGCAGGAGGGCATTTCGACACGAGGAGGGAGACACGTCACTCTATCCGCCTTTTGTTTCTTGTTCTTAATTTTCTTTTTCGTACTTTATCCGTCCAGAAAAAAGATGTTATTAATTTTGATTCTTTTGTATCTCTAAGTAGTTTATGATAACATCAAAATTTAAAAATTTGTGATCGTTATAAATAGAATTCTATTTAAGGTGAATATATATATTTTAGAGAGATTTTAAAGCTTGTTACTTGGTGGCTAAGTCACTTTTTCCCTATAAATAGAGGAGTCTTATTCCATTATAATTCATCCCAAATCAATAAGAATTCCATCTCCCTACTTTTCTCTACAATACCCTTCTTCTTCTTTTATTGTTTCATAACACGTTATCAGCACGAGATTCTAACCAATTGAGTAGAAGCTTTGGGATTGAGCATAATGATTGTCAATTGTTCCATGAACTTCCTTCATGATTAAATTCTGGATTTAAGGTAAGTATTTTACTTTATTTTCTCTTTTAAATTCTTGACATTCTATAATTTGATTTTAAATACAAGCAAAGACAATAAAATTTGATTGTAACGCTAATAGAGTTTGTAAGAAATTATAACCACTCGAAGTGGTAAAATTTCTATGTCTTGCCATGATCAAATTCATGTATGATTATGAACAGAAGAAGTGAAAACACGTCCCATTGAATTTGCTCTATTCTCATTCCCTTAAGAGAATGTGACAGCAATATGTGATAAGTCTGAAAGAAGACAAAATTATTACCGTGAAGGTATCAATGGATGTGGACGTGGCAATAGACGAAATTATAATTGTCATCGTTGTGATAATGGGAATAATAAAGATTCTCAAAATAAACTTTCACTCTATGAAGTTAATGTTTGTCATCGATTTGACATAAGATTTCGTAAAGCACATACAGATGACTATGGTCCATTCATGATGTGAATGTGAAAACATCTTATTTATGAATACATATTCATTCTTGGAATAATATGAATGTGCTACTGTGATAGTGAATATACCACACTCACCTCTAAAAGGAGGTTTGAGATGATATAAGAAAACAATGTAATTAATTTGGCATGAATGGTCATTGGTCACGTACCTATTGTACGCCAAAATATTTTGGTAATGTGATTATCAAAGAATAACAGTAATACAAGAAACAGATCTTGCATATAAATTTGACCATGACTATAATGGTATAACTTTCTCTTTAAAAGAGATATTCACCATATGGATGTTGATGGATATGTGGTAGTACCAAAATTAATTGAGAGCTCTGAAGAGCCAATTATTACTCTTTTGGATGAATAAAATTTATTATCAATAAGCAACCGTGTTGCAGTAAGTCTCAAAGAAACTTAATTGGGTTTCTAAAGTATTCGTTAAAGCGGTTGGTTATATTGAGACTAAACAAAAGAAAGATTTAATATCTTCTATTACTACAACTTGTAGCAGGGTAATATGTATGTGAAAAGTTACCTGTTTTTTTCTCTAGTTTGTACTACACAAATAAACGAATACAACAATAAAGTGGATGTTTATTGATATAAAAACTCATAACATAATAAACTTTGATTTTATTGATAATTGCACACGTCATGGTGTAAGTCTGAACTTTATCAATATTGATAATTTATCCAGTTGCATAACTAGTTTAGCCATATTAATTTAAATATGATGTGCAAAATAAAAGATAATTCACATGGGTAAATATTAAAGAACTAGAAAATTCTTTACGAATTCCCTTATGTTGCTTGTTCTCATTAATTAATTGACCAATTAAATTGGAATTGAATCCCATGAATGCTAGAAATATCAAAGGTGAATATGGGCCCATTCACCTGCCATGTATGCCACATAAGATGCATCAATGAGATGGTTACATATGCATTGACCCGCAACCTGGTGTTTGCGAGATAACTTGCTCAATAATTTAATATAGAGCATAATTTCCAGATTTTTTATTCAAGATAGTTCTTCTTGATAAGTTGGTTTGCATCACTGTTGGTTTAGCAAAATGATTTAATCAGTGCCTCCACTTAATAGCTAAACCAGTGCTTATGAGAACAAAGTTTTATATATATATATATATATATATATATATATATATATATATATATATATATATATATATATATATATATATATATATATATATATATCAATCTTTGACTGTGTGGAATAAGAGCGGGTGCCTTTCATTTATCGAGACTAGATAAACCAAAGCAGTCTACGATTGCCGGATTTTTTAGGAATGGAATTTATAGGAAGATTAGCGGAACGCCTTGATATACGTTATATACGAAAGTATATTATTTCCTCCTCTCACAAGTGGTTCAGGGTCACGAACCAAATAATTCCATCTTATCATTATTGATGTGCAATGTATATTTTGATTAACACCATAACGCACAAAGATGGGTTCTCAAAGTTGAGGAAATAAGTTAGTTTTTCTAACATGAGGGGGAGACATGATAAACAATTGAGAAAAAAGTTACGTGGAATAAATTATCATTTGTACATATAGATCCTCGAATAAGATAATATGAACTTGAAGTTCATAAAAAGATAATTCATTTGCAATATGTTGCAAAACATGCCATACGCATTTGCTGAACCAAAGAAGGTAACTATATTCCCGTTGCAAATGCTCCTATTAAATCCTAGAAGGACAAAGTCTATGGTACGCTTAAAGCATATAGACAAATCGGTTTCAAATAAAACTTCTTGATAAAGAAGATGAGCAAATGATCAAAATGATCATAATAAATGAGGCAAGTGATTTAGAAGATCACATGACATAATACTTCATAAAATTTCAGGAGAGGTTCAGGTATCTCAAAATATGAATGAAGAGATCTCTATGTTATGTCTTTATGGAAAAATAAAATGAGGTCGAAACTGATATAAATGTTTCTCGACTACATCTACGATAACTCTAAATATATATGTGAGGATTTTAAGTCTGGAGAAACAATTCAAGTAGAATTGATTCCATATGAAAGACATATAGTTTTGGACCTACAATTCAAACACTTCAAAGTAGAAAGTCAACGGTGTGTGCCATATCACCTTTATCTATCTTATATGTCTAGCATGACATGAAAACTTGATATGCATCTAAAGTCTATTTATTTGGCTTATATGACTTAACAGTCCCTCAAGGATTTAAACTGCTTAAAGTATATAGAATTCATGGTCATGAAGTACCACATCCTAAGTGCAATTTGTGCGCATATGTATCTTGCTATAACTATAAGCATGATAATATGATAGCGAGAATCTCTATGGAGATATTGAAAAGGCCATTCCACGACATTTTATGAAGATATTAAATATCTATCAAGAATGATGATTTCAAGGTGCAATATATTCATTCAAGTTAATATGGATGATTTGTTTATCAAATATCTACCAACGATCTTTTGAAGATAGTGTACAAGATTGGGATGCGAAGGCTCAAGGATATGAATTGATGCTCTCATCAGGGGGAGTTAATACGCGTTGTACTCTTTTTCCCTTACAAGGTTTTGTCCCACTGGGTTTTCCTTGCAAGGTTTTTAACGAGGCAACCAAAAGGCGTATTGTTAGATATGTGTACTCTTTTTCCTTCTTTAGAATTTTTTTTTCCACTGGGTTTTATTTTAGTTAAGGTTTTAACGAGGCACATTACCTGGTAGATAGACATTCAAGCGGGAGTGTTATAAATAGAATTCTATTTAAGGTGAATGTCTATATTTTAGAGAGATTTTAAGCCTTGTTACTTGGTGGCTAAGTCACTTTTCCCCTATAAATAAAGGGGTCCTATTCTATTATAATTTATCCCCTACTTTTTTCTACAATACTCTTCTTCTTCTTTTATTGTTTCATAACAGTGATTGATTTACCAAAAACTAGATTTGCTAATCGTTTCTTTTTAGAACGAGAAAGATATTATTTTTAATTTTTTAAAGATAGCATATAAGAGCTCGACTAAAAGATCACCCAATTCCCCGTATTCATGTTGCAAATTTTTCTCTTTTTTCTCTTTCAGTTTTGTCTATCTTACTTTTTCCAATGTACTTGAGTATTATTTTAAATTTATATATATTAAATGAGTAATTTTTTTAAATTGCATAGTTGATTAATTTCAAATGGTCAAAATGAATATCTAGTGGCACCATTTTGTATGTTGTCAGACCTTTATACCCTTCTTGAATATGTGCTAGTTAATTCAATAGGGTTTTTTGTGGTGGAATGATAAGCACTTATTCATTCTTAACCAAAGGTCTGAGATTCGAGTCCCTGCTATGAAGTCGCCTTTGTTAAGAAGCGTTTTACTTCCTAATGTGGGACTTTCCGGCACGATTCCGGATTTAGTCGGACCCGAAAATGAGTGTACCGAATATTGAGTGGAAAACCAAAAAAACCTATGTTTCTTAAATTTGTGAAAATCAGCACCGACCTCATAAATTTTGACCTACTATCACCCACTCTCCAACCAAAACTTGTCCCCATGGTCCCTTTTGCTTGTCAATTTTGAGCCTAGAAAAGAACCTCTCCATACTCTATAGTTATTTTCTACACCTATCCAATTTAAGCCTAGTATATCCTCTTCATAACAGTTATTTTCAACCCCATGTCTCCGGTACTTGCATTGGGTCTTAATTAATATGCATTGTGTATGGTCAATTAAAGGGGAAACATTCGTACCTCCGATCTACAATAAACGACCATTTTACCTTTGGCGCACTCATTAAGGAAATACGAACCCCTAAAAAAAAGATATATTCACTTAATTAACCTTAATTAATTGTTACATAATACCTTGACACATTACAATATGTAAATAGGGGCAAATTTTAAAGAAAAAAATCAATTCTTTCTTGATTATATAAATGAACACTTATTTTTGGACAAAAATAAAAAGGTAAAACTGTTACTTATTGTGGACTAGAAGGAGTGTTTTTTTTTAGAAGATTGAACCAGACAGACACCTACGATAAATAAATTTTACTTATCCTATTACAATCCTTGATGTCTTTTTTTTTTTAATACTAGATGAGGAAAGGCCCGTATACGGGTCCAACATTGTAATCGTAAAATTGTTGTATGTCGGTGCTCAATTAGTTTTTTTGATAAAAAAATCGATCATTGTTATATCCATTTAATAACTGATAGAGAATGATATTGGGGATCACAATTTACAATTAATTTATTTTAATAATTTACAAAAACTTAAACTATAAATTATAACCTGCTTAAGTTGCTCCAATTATTAACATAAAAATACTATGTGGTATAAAACTCATTTTAACATCAATGTAAAATATAAACATCAATTGTAAAATTGATTGAATGGTATTATTTCCCCACTATATTTGAATTTTTAACAAGATAATACATAAAGGTACAAGTGTAATTTGTATTAACAATTTTTCTACAATAAAAAACTTACCGATCTGTTTGTAAACTAATTTTGAATACATCCAACTTGGGCTTGCAAGCGTTTCAATAGTGGAACAATCAACTACTTGATAAAAGTTAAAACGAATAACATCATTCTTTACAATACGAGAAAAGTTAAAAAAAACTTATGATTTTACTTTATGTATTGTATACAAAATCAAGAGAAATTTTTAGTACAGTCAACAATGAGAACTTCCAAGGGGACTTGCATCCCTAAAGAGGCAATTTAGTACTTCAAACAAAGAGAACCAACTGCACTAAACAAATATTAACATGATATAAATTATAGTAATTCAATATAGTTGTTCAAATTATATTTTATTATAACTCGTTTAAAATGATATTACTGGTGATAAGATAATAAATATCTGATAGAAGTCTATATAAATTATAGGGATTTTAAGTTTTTCTTAGTTAAGGATATAAGAGAAATATTTTTATTTTTTTCTATAGATTTATCATATGTTAATTTTTATAATAAAAAATATAAAATATTTTAAGACAATTTATAGATTGTTGAAAACTTATCATGGAAGAATGGAGTTCAAACCATATAAATCAAATTTTCACATCAATTAAGTACATAAGTGATAACCTCCCAGAACAAATGATCAAATATCATCACTTAAATTAACTTTTAAGGTTTAACAAACTATAATTTTTAAAATTACTTTTGAATATAAAACTTTTAGGTTTGAAATCGCCTTCAAATAGTATGAATACATGAAAACCTTTTAATTTTATTTTTTAAATTGTGTTAAAATAGTATGGGACGTAAAAATCTTGTAAATATTTATCTATATTTTTTTTTGCTTTATTATTTAAAAATAAAATTTACTTTTTCTGTGAAAACTTTTAGTTGACTAAAATAAAAATTAATAGTTTTATCAAATGATGAAAAACATTCAAAATGAGTATTTGCATGGAGTAACTCTATTCAAAAGTAGTCTAATTAATAATACATTTAAACTTTTAAAGGAGTGATGTGGTCAAGGGAATGTGGAGTCCACGTATATCAAGGAGGACACAATTTACATTTAAAAAATGCAAACAATACAATAATTTTTATTTGAAATGACATATATACCCTTGGTTGACCATCTTTCCTTTTCTATATAATAGAAAAATAATAAATAATAATATAAAAAAAAGGTACAACAAATACTCCTTAAAACAAGAAAGTACTCCTATCTATTCTACGGAAGCAACAACGAAGTGTCTTTTGGCTATTATGTTTACGCGTTCATCTTACATGATGGAGTACACAATTAGCTGGTTCTTATTACACTATATGTCTAATAAACAAGATTTATTTTTGTATTGTTAGTTGGAAACATTTGTTATCTATTAAAAAAGTTCAATACAGTAGTTGCAGTTCATACATAAGCATAAATAAATGGGTGACACCTTATTGCACGTAGGTGGCCTACAAACCGACCATTGAAACCAACTGGGATTAAGAATTGAACTTTGATGTCAAAGTTCTGATCGTGGAAATTAATAAATTTATTCCTACACGGCAATTGATTTTAAGTACATTTATTCTTCTCATTTATAGTAGCAAATTTTAGTTTCATAGTATGAATAATATAACACGGAACTAAAATTTTGTGTGCATAGACTGTAAGATTATCTTTTTTTCTTTTCTGGAAACATATAACTATAGGGTTAACCACTGGCAAGTTCTGGCGAATCCACTACTAAGGCATCATATAAAGTTATAAACTACAAATCGAGTTACACTTAGAAATATAAGATGTCCCACATTTGACATATATAGGCAGACAAACGGTTTTTACCATTTATAAAGACATTCAAATGATTGACTACTACACCAAATATCTTAGGCAGCATTAAACATCAATTTTCATTTACAAACACATGCAAAAAGATTTTCTGTGTTGATGTTCGTTTAGGTTATTTTTTTTCGAAAATTAAATTTTTTTCATTACCTGTTTTTATTAATTTTGACTTGAGAATGTTTCTCAGAGACATTTTTTTTTTCAAACTCTACTTCCATGCATAAAATCTCCCAAAAAATTACAACAATCTACGCACATCTTCAACTTCCACAAAATCTTTAACAATGTTCAAAATACTGTTTCTAGATATTGTCCAAACGGCTTGATTATGAATAATTAGATTAATATAGGTTCCTATATTATTTTGATTAACAAATCACTTTAATTTCATTTTTATGTTGCTACAATTTCCTTATAATTTGATTCTATATTGAAACTCTCGCTAGAATAAAAAAAAAACAATAATTCAATGCCCTTCTTATCCGTCAAGGAAATACATATCTTTGAATCACAATTTACAAATCGACCATAAGTGGTGAAGCCAGGAAATTCAATAATGGTGTTTAAATTTTGAACACCCTTTGCCAGTGGGCTATGCAATGATGTTCAAAATCTGTTTTTGATCAATAACAAGTAATATTTTACCTTATTTATAGTATAATTTTTCGGCGAAGGGTGGTCAATTGACCACCCTTCAACCAAAATAGCTTCGCCCCTGCCGACCATTAGGTTGACTTGCTACTCGACCTCTAACACCACCAATCCAAGATTCAATATCTATCCATAAATGATAAGAAATGTACAATATATATATATATATATATATATATATATATGCTGACTTATGTAATTGTGATGGTTTCCCAAATATTTTATCAAGACATTGAAGAAGTCTATGAAGGAAAGTGAAATCTAAAGACTTAAAAAGAAATTTCCCGTTTCCTTTCTCTTAAGGAAAGGGGGATACTTAAATATATTTCAATTCAATTTTGACGATAAAAACTCTTCCTTTCCTATCTCAAAATTTGGTCATTGACCAGTGATACAGTAATTGTAATGACTATTTTCTCCTTTAGATTGTTATAACCTACTCCTTTATGTAATTTTTGCTATCATGATATTTTTTTCCCCTTTACATCAAATTGGTTATCTTTCTCTTTAGGTTGACTAATTACTCCACATCATATGCTTTTCCTAAAGCTTCTTCTTGCGTCAAATCTTCATCTTCTCGGGCTTTTTCCAGTCTTGAAGCTTAAACCAGCAATCATCATTCGGTTTACAACTAATATATAAAACAATATTTTCTTTTCTGATCTTATGTTGTATATCTGAAATAAATGATGGAAAAAAGAAGAAAACTAATCTTCATTATCTCTCATTGTTCCTCCTACGAAAAGATTTTAAAAAAGAAACAGACGGTCACATCTATGCAGGTGTAAAAGTGATTTTACTTATTAGATAAGGAAACTTGTCACAATTTTGTTAGTAGGAGAAAATGATGCAGATGAGTGATTTAGAGCACTAAATGAGTAAATGGGCTTTATTTTTCAGATGATTACTGCCATAATCATGAAGATTAGAGAAAAAGAAAAGTCTAAGTGGGCGTTTGGACATAAAAACTGTGAAATTGCGGTAACATGTTTCAAGTTGGAAATGATATTTAAAAATTAAAATTGTGTTTGGACATGAACACAATTTGTAGTTATTTTTGAATTTTTGTGAGTGCTCTCAAGTGAAAATTTTCAAAAACAGTTTTTTGGAATTTTTCAAATTTCAAAAAAAATCCTAAATTTAACTTCAGTAAAATTTAAATTTTTTATGGCCAAACATTATTTTGAAAAAAGTGCAATTTTGTGATGGACAAACGGGCCCTAAATCTTGACGAGACATTTTGCTTTTCCTTGAGATATTTTTGTTTCCATACAAAAGAAGTAAAAGCAAAAGAAGCGAAAGAGGATCAAAAGCAGACATATCTATCTTACCTAAATAAAGAAGAGGGAAGATGACAAAATATCTTGAAATAAGAAATATGACAAGAATTCGATATAAGATATTAGGGTTCATTTCAAAACCTCAACACATATCAAAGCCATGTTTACCACGTTTTATGCCTATCAAAAGTATTACCATCTTTGTAGTATAGATCAATTGTTTACCCGTAAAACGATACAATTAAATTTGTAACGTGATTTATAGACAAGCGAACCGATTTGACTCAAAAACGATTAAAAAAATAAGACTAAAGTTAATATTTAGCGATTGAAATTAAAGAAGATAATAAGCATGGTTAATTTCGAACTCAGCTTTTCCGAGAGCAAAAGTGAAAGTAAAGATACAACAACGATGAAGTTGTTAAAGTGAGAGCTAAATAGTAAAGTATGAGAGCAAAATAGTAAAGTATAGCTTTTGTGTGTAGAATGTTTCATGTCCTTACAATGGTGTTAAGCTCACTATTCATAGTTCTACCTAGAGAAACAAGATACTAGAATCAAGCTCATCTATGAATGAGAATAAAAGTGTCATTGATGAATATGTAACGGCAGGCCTTAAATGCAAATATTCTCAGTAACGGCTGCTCATTTAATGCTAGCAAATATTCCCTCATTGAATGTTGTCCGATGACAAATCTTTATACATCTACCCCCGACTACGTTCCCTTCACAATCCATCTGGTACTGGTCACACACGTCCAGTGGCGAAGCCACGATTTTTTTAAGGGTGTTCAAACTTGAACAAAGTGAAAAAAATTTGCCGACAAAGAGAGTTCAATATATGTTATATATCTCTAAAATTTAATATTTTACCTATATATACCGTGTAATTTTCAACTAAGGGTGGTCAGTTAACCACCTTTAAGTGAACGTAGCTTCGTCCTTGCACACGTCGTATTCAGTATTAATTGTTTCTCGACTCGCCATTTGTCTATCTTCGGCTTTTGTGTGTCATCTTTACCATTCGACCACTTGTTATAAACCAACTTCCCATACAGTAATGTTATTCTACATATCTGATTTAATTAGTTATGCATATTTTTGAAAGTAATAACTGAATAGATATGATAAATTTGATAAATGACGTAAGTAAGTCGAACAGCAGCATTGATTCAACTTAGTAAAATTCGCACTTTACCTCATAAAATGAAAATAAAGCAGTAAGAGCTAGTAATCTAATTTCAGGTATGTGTTATATAAAGTTGCCTACAAACTTAGCTTGTTACTTTATTATTTGACAGAGACAGCCACTAAACAAAAAAGAACAAAAGGAGGCATTTAAAAGTCCTTGGCTACAAAAAATAGCTCGGTTTAATTATACACCAAACAAATAAGAAATTAAGATACAATGTCCTCAAAATCATGTCGGTCATGAAGGGCTGAATTTTCTCTAACTCCACAAGATAAAATCATGCTTATAAAGTTGAAAATTTTAAGTGAGACGCATAAATTGGTTGAAGTTGAAAATAACAATATTTAAAGTTAAAAAAAGTATTAAAAGCTTCAAATGCTAAAGTTGAGTCTTTATAAATATAAAAATATTATCTATAGCCAAACAAAATCCTCAAGAATTCACCAAAATCTCGTGATCGTACAAATCTTTGTGGCTGTAAAAGCTTTCAAAAATACGAATATAAAACTCCTTTTCAGAAACAAGGAAACCCAAAAAGAAAAGGAAAAAGAAAAAAGAACTCTTTTTCTTTGGGACCCATAAATAGAACAATTCCACTATCCATCGCGAAATTTCCTTTAAAGAAACAGACACCATATATCTTCAAAACCAATAAACTCCAACCACGTAAAAAGCAATCACATGAACGTCACGTGACTCAAGCATCATTATTTAAAAAATGAAAAGGAAAGAGAAGTCTTTGTTACGAAACTTAGCTCAAAGTAACAATATAGAACAATAAAATAGACAACAATGTAGAGAGGAAGAGAGGAGAGAATCTTATTTCTTTTATGTATTGAAGTGTATACAATGTGATGCCAAAACCCTCTATTTATAGGATTACATAGAGGCATACAAAATAATGCCATAAACATGACATTAAAATTTGAGATCATGGAGGAAGATCATGGGGAGGTTATGGAGGTGTGGGAGTTACAACTATAATGGTGAGAAGTAGTGAGAGTTATCAACATAATGGAGAAGAGTAGTGGGAGTAACTTCTTTAGGAGTTATAGACATCCACTACAAAATAATATTTCATAACACTCCCCCTTGGATGTCTATAGATAATGTGCCTCGTTAAAACCTTACTAAGAAAAAACTCTGTGGGAAAAAATCTTATTGAAGGAAAAAAGAGTACACATATCTTGTAATACACATTATTTGCTGCCTCATTAAAAACCTTGCCAGAAAAACCAGTGGGATAAAATCTTAGCTAAGGGAAAAAGAGTACGGCGCGTATTTGCCTCCCCCTGATGAAAACATCACTTTATTCTTCGGAGACGACGAATTCCAAGCTTGTATAACAACTTCTGTAATATTGAGATCCGCAATGTCTTGTGAAGAAGTTTGTCAAATTATCACTTGAACAAATTTGTTGAAGAACTTTGGTGAATGTGCTTTATTTTGTCTCCTTCGATAGTCCTTCTTTCAATCGATATAAGCAAACAACATTATCTTCAGTATTATTGGAATCTTCTCTTCAAAGTCAAGTCACACGTCCGTTGTGTGTTGGGCCCCTTGCTTTATCAGTTGCTTATCTTGGCATGACTTGACTAAGTATCAACAATTAACTGCCTTGTAAAATGATAATATGGATAGAATGTTTGAAGAACGAACTTCAGGAAAACGCCTGCATTTGCATAACCAACAAAATCTTGGCAATATTTGTTAGAATAAACAAATCTACATCAAGTATATATTCCTTTTGAAATATAATACTAATTGTATTCCAATATCTCCACATTGAAATAAAACTATATCTTGCTAGCATATTGTTATACTCATGGTTCTAGCCAGATATATTAGTGCACCAATTGCACTAGACACAAAAATAAATCATGTACGCAATGAACGCTCTAATCTACATAAGGATCTGCCGAAGATTTATTTAATAAATTTCTTGGGAACTTTAATATGCTTCAGAACAATTTAAATCATTCAAGGATATTCATTATATGCATATCAAATGTATTGTCAGACCCCCCACAGGAGAACATGTCTCCTAATACCAGGATATTTACGAAAATTTTGTGCCACAAGTCGTCTTTATGTCTATCGACTTGATTTTTCATTTCACTTTCAGGTGTGGGGACTATCCGTCCAACTTCACATTTTTCAGGTGAAGTCAATTTCATTGCATATTTTTCATTTGGCCAATCATTTATTTGTCCAAATTCCATGACAGATTTGAGCTCAAGATCCTCGTCAATATTAATAATATTGAGCGCCACATTATATTAACAACATCGTCAACGATCATTTTATATCGGTTCCATCATCGCATAATAAAGACATAACTTATCGAGATCTCATTATTTTTAGGTACCTGAGCCTCTCCCATGAGGTCTTATAAAATGTTATGTCATGGTGCTCTTATAAAGCACTTGCCTCCTTATTATGACCATCTTGAACATTTGCTCCTCTCCTTCTTCAAGGAGTTTTATCTTTGGAACCGATTAGTCTATTACGCTTCAAGAGTTCCATAGACTATGTCCATCATGGACTTTATTCTATTTGGAGCATTAGTAGCTGAAATATGACATTTAGTTTGGGTCAGCAAATGCGCATGGAAATATTTTGCAAATGAATTATCACTTGAACTTCAAGTTCATATTTTCTTATACGAGGATCTAATATACTCATAATAATTCATTCCATGTATTACTTTTTTTTCAGTTGCTCATTTTCTCCCCCTAATGTTGGGATCACCAACACATATCCCCAACCTTCATTGAGACCAATCTTTGTGCATTGTGGTGGCACAATTAAATCATATAGTACATCCATATTTCTAGATGAAAATATTTGGTTCCTGACCCTGAACCAATTGTGATGGGGAGAATTTATCATAACTTGTTGGCTAGATGCGTACAAGTGTTGTTGTATATTAAATAATATACTTAATACAAAATTTCTATTTGGAGTTTTGTTCTCATAACCAATGGTTTAGCTATAATTGGAGGCATACAATTTCTGCTAAACCAACTTGGATTTAAACCAGCATTATCAAGATAAATTATCATAATATATATTCTGGAAATGTGCTCTAATAATTTGAGCAACCTTGCAAAAATCAAAGTGCAAGTTGATAACAAACGCACATGTGACCATACAATAGATGCACCTATTAAAATCATATAATAGTAAACGATCCACATGGCAGGTGATTGGGCCCATACATATATATTACCTTTTATTCGTTCCACATATCAAGGGATTCAATCCCAACCTTAACTGGTATATCATGAGAAAAAAACATCACAAGAGAATTCTTAAAGAATCTTCTATTTCTTTAATATACGCCAATGTGAATTCTCAATCAATTTTCACATCATAATTGAACCGGGATGGTCAACCGATCATGCCAACTAATATTTGTTTCAATAAACCTCTAGTTTACTTATGGCATGTGATTCCATCACGATGCTTATACATTTGTAGTACAAATAGAAGAAAAATCGGGTAACCTTTCATATTTACCCGGTATGAATATAGTAATATGAAGATATTCAATCTTCCTTTCATTTATAGTCTCAATATGCCAACCACTTGGCTAATATATTTGAAACTCAAAAAGTTCCTTTTTGAGACTTACTACCACCAATGCCATGAATAGTTTTATTTATTCCGGTAGTAACAAATTCGCTCTTTCGGAGCTCTCAATAATTTTGTACTACAAGATCTTTTATACCACTATCCAAGTGGTGAATTTTTCCTCCACGGAAAAAATTATCTTATCATTGTCACAATCAAAAACATTATAGACAAGACTCATTTCTTGCTTTACTTTTACCTTTAATAACTTTTTATAAGGCATGGTAAAATATTTTTGGCGTACCACGTGTACGCGACCAATGACATATTCATGTAACCATATTGTAATATTCATTATCTTTATTTTTCTCAAACCTCTCTTAGAGGTGAGTTGTGGTATTTATCCAACCATGCATAAACACATTCTTATGCATAATTTTTATCATATATATATTTCAGCATTTACTTTCAGGATGAGCCTGCATTTACAATGCTTATCACAAGTCACATTTTCAACGAATGGACTATAATCATATGAACGTATCTCGTATTAACAGACCACATTGATACATATTCCTTCACCTTTGAAGGACCATTTTGAGAACCCTTATCGTTCTCCTTTTTACAATTACCATAATGATGACTGTTATTATTTGATCTTTGGCACGCCCACGTTCATTGGTCAACCACTTGTCTTTATTTAGACTTATTATGCACCGTTTTCATATTCACTTCAAGAATGGAGCAAATCAAGTGGGACAAACTTTATGCTTTTTCATGAAAAATACATTATTTTTCTTTAGTCATCATTATATCATCAATATGGTGCATTGGGACTCAAACCCAATGCCTTATCCATATAAAGGCATGTTAGGACATAATGCATTGGGACTCGAACCCAACTACTTATTATCATGGTGCACTAGGACATAAACCCAGTGTCTTACCCTCAAGGTACGATGAGACTTGAACCCACCGTCTTACCCTCAATCAATAGCATAATAGACCAAAATACAATTGAGGCTCATCCTCGGTACTCTAAATCACTTACCCACAGGGCCACATATAATGGTTATGCATAAAACCATTCTGTTATAACAATTTTATAAACATTAGTACTTCATCAATTTATGAACTCATCGCATGTAATTTTGACTTCTTTAAGATATAAATTAGATCAACTATCTTACAAGACTCTGAAAAAATTTAGTTCACAGTATATTATATTAAAAAATGACAACAATATGTAAGTTATACAATTCATGATTACTTCAAAAGTGTGAGAAAAATTTCATCGGTACTAATAACTCAAACTTTGTTACTATTATCAATATCACTAACAACAAAAAATAAGCACACAAATATAACCTCAGAATAATCACTTTTTATATTATCCAGTTAGCTCAAAGTTATCAGGCTAGGCCACTTACAAGTAAAAGTGCACACAATTATAGGGGCCATTGAGTGGTGGGTCACATATTTATTAAAATTATAATTACCGATATCCTTTTCTTTGTAATAAAAATACTAGATGCAGTGGAGGAACTATTACTAGCATAACATAAGCCATAACCCGAAGAATTCATGTAACTGACACAAACTCATACTGAAAAAAATTCAATTACCTATTCGATTTTGTAAACTTTAATAATTTAGACAAGGTCAAGAATGGAAATTATTGGGAAGTTAAATTGTCAACTCAAAAGACTTAAAAACATAACATAAGTAATGGAGCAGTAAACCTGGAGCATAGCAGACTCTCTTTCAAGTCCAACCTCACACTTACCTGCTTTTGTACTTACTAGTTATAGTAGTTATTCTTTTCTGATTCTCGTAATGAGACTAATCAGAACATGGGCGGAACAAGAACCAAACTCAAATCTTGGTTAGAGACTCGTGCTGATAACGTGTTACGAAACTTAATTCAAAGTAACAATATAGAACAATAAAATAGACAACAATGTAGAGAGGAAGAGAGGAGAGGATCTTATTTCTTCTATGTATTGAAGTGTATACAATGTGATGCCAAAACCCTCTATTTATAAGATTACATAGAGGCATACAAAAGAATGCCATAAACATGACATTAAACATTTGAGATCATGGGGAGGTTATGGAGGTGTGGGAGTTACAACTATAATGGTGAGAAGTAGTGGGAGTTATCTACATAATGGAGAAGAGTAGTGGGAGTAACTTCTTTAGGAGTTATAGACATCTACTACAAAATAATATTTCATAACAGTCTTCCTTTATTAGTCGTTTTCTCTTTCTGCTTCTTTCATTAAAAAGGTTTTGTAGTGTTTACTAGACCTGTCAAATGGGCCGGGTCGACCCACAAACCGGCGCTCATAATCCATTAAAATTCGCCCTTTAATCAGCCCATGACTCACGAAGCCCTAACCGGACCAACCCATTAATTTAAGGAGCCTATGTCGGGCTATAATATTTAGACCCACTGAACCGGACCGGATCGAATCGATAGCTGACCCACGGGTCAACCGGCTCGGACATCTCACATATATATATTCAGACAAGTGGCAAAAAAGTAAATCCAAACATTGAAGAAAGAATGTAGTACCAGATACTATGAGCCGTCTTGTCGAAACAGTCGAATTCCATATGTTTTAGACTATTAGTTATAGAAATAGTCGAATTGCATATGTTTCTCAAGTTTTAATGATAATAAAATATAATTTTCTTTTATTTTTATTAAAATTGACTTTATGTAGTAATTTCAAGTTCGTATATATATGTATATAAAGTTTGAAATTCTTATCATTTATTAGTTTTTAATTTTTTTTAATTAAATTGGATTTGGCCCATTAAGGCCCGGGGTTAAGGGGTTACGGGTCCAGGTCGGGTCAACATGTTTTGATTAATGAGTTAAATTCAGACCGCCCCTATAAGAAAGTAAATCGGCCCGGCCCGGTTAAGGACCCACAGGCTAAGAGTCAATGAGTTCGAGTCCGGGTCGGGTCGACCCATTTAACAGGTGTAGTGTTTACACACAAAACCTTTTCTCAATTGACAAATTTAATTTCATGATATTTCCAGCTGGTGGATTCCCCAGAACGTTAAATAATACTTATACGCATTAAATATAAAATAATCCTTATACGAATCCACCCCCCCACCTCCCATCAACCCTACACCTACCAGCTTTTAAAATAACCCAACAAACAAATAGATTACAGTATACATACAGCTCTATACACAAATCATTTTTCTTACTTTTACACAAACCTCCTAAATATAGCTCAAAAACACAAACAACATCAACATCTCCCAACTACACGACAGCCCACCATTTCAATGGCATAAACTCCTCTAAAAACCCATTTTTAAGGCTGACTTTCAACTACCCCTTTTGATCTTTTGCCTATTTTTCGCAAATCTTGACCTACCCTTTTGTTGCAAATTTGGAAACCCCTATTTGATAATATTTTGGGCAAAATTTGAAGTATACCATTTTTGGTTAAAGTTTGGAGAATCCATGGCCGGCACCACTACCGCCGGCGATACCAGCACCAGCAGTAGAAGCAACCTAGCGCCGACAAAAAGTCTGAGCAAAAAGGAAAATCAAGGACTTTTATTGGGTAGGTATGAAATTGGGAAATTACTAGGGCATGGTACGTTTGCTAAGGTTTATCATGCTAGGAATGTGAAGACAAATGAGAGCGTTGCTATAAAAGTGATTGATAAAGAAAAGATCTTGAAAGTTGGTCTTATTGATCATATAAAACGCGAGATCTCAATTTTAAGGAGAGTTAGACACCCAAACATAGTCCAATTGTATGAAGTTATGGCCACAAAGGCCAAAATTTACTTTGTCATGGAGTATGTTAAAGGTGGTGAGCTTTTTAATAAGGTTGCTAAAGGCAGGCTTAAGGAAGAAGTTGCTAGAAAATATTTCCAGCAGTTAATCTCTGCTGTAGCTTTTTGTCATGCTCGTGGTGTTTACCATAGGGACCTAAAGCCTGAAAATATACTGTTAGATGAAGATGGGAATGTTAAAGTTTCTGACTTTGGCCTTAGTGCCATTTCAGAGCAGATAAAGCAAGATGGTTTGTTTCATACTTTTTGTGGTACCCCGGCTTATGTGGCGCCGGAGGTGTTAGCAAGAAAGGGTTATGATGCAGCCAAAGTTGATATTTGGTCATGTGGGGTGATACTCTTTGTGCTAATGGCAGGGTATTTGCCATTTCATGATCAGAATATTATGGCTATGTATAAGAAGATATATAAGGGTGAATTTAGATGTCCTAGATGGTTTTCACCCGAATTGACTAGGTTTTTAAGGCAGCTTCTTGATACTAATCCTGAAACTAGGATCACTATTCAGGACGTTATGAACAATAGGTGGTTTAAGAAGGGTTTTAAATATGTCAAGTTTTATATTGAGGATGACAAGTTGTGTAGTGTTAATGATGATGATTATGATGGAGGGGTTGATTATTCGTCTGATAGATCGGAGTCTGAACCTGAAATGGAGATGAGAAGGAAGCCTGCTACTTTGCCTAGGCCAGCTAGCTTGAATGCATTTGATATCATATCGTTTTCTCGTGGTTTTGATTTGTCTGGTTTGTTTGAAGAGGGAGGAGATGGGGCAAGGTTTGTATCCGGGGCTCCTGTGCCCAAGATCATAAGTAAGTTGGAGGAAATTGCTAAAGTTGTGAGCTTTGCGGTGAGGAAGAAGGATTGTAGAGTGAGTTTAGAGGGGTCTAAAGAGGGTGAAAAGGGACCATTGACAATTGCAGCTGAGATATTTGAGTTGACGCCGTCGCTAAGAGTTGTTGAGGTGAAGAAGAAAGGTGGAGATAGAGTGGAGTATGAGGAGTTTTACAACAGGGAATTGAAGCCAGGGTTACAGAATTTATCGCTTGAAGTTGGAGACCCCATCCATTCATCTTATTTGCCATCAGATACTGAATAGAGAGAAAGAGAAGGGAAAAGGGTAAGCTCTCTTCTCTTTCGTTTTAATATCTTTAGGTGCATTTGTATAGATAGCACTTTGTATTCTTTACACTTTTGCATCTGTTATTAGTTCATGTTCTAAGGTTGTGAAATCTTGTAATTTCTGTTCTTGTTGTGGAATACTTTATGAAGATCTAAAAATTGGAACACATCAGTGTCTCAAAATTGGCTCAGTTCTCAATTTCCTTTTATTTTCTGTTACTAGTAATATTCTGATGCTAAATTCAGAATTTGGTAAACTATTCCTATGAGCAAATCTGTAGTTGTACTAGTCTGTAGCTTGTGGAGGTGCTGCTTTATACAGATTGAGCTTCTCAATTTCGTTGTAGCTCGTGGAAGCGCTGTGTTATAGGTCGAGCTTCTCAATCTTTTAAGGTCAGGTTTTCTGTACCACTGGCTGTGGATGGTATGTGCTTGAATGCTCTTGTTTTGTGCAACTTTCTCTAGTTAGTATGGACAAGAAGCAGGTGTAGCTATCAGGCAGTTGTCAATGGTTGGATTGATGAGCAATCATTTATAAATAACGAGCAATTCTTTGCAAATTGGTAATATTTAATTAATTACTCAAAAGTTATTCAATCCTTTCCTAACACATATTGACTTCACGGGATGATGAGAAAAGAAAGAGGACAAAGGTTTATGGAAATTCATATCAAGCAAAAAAAAAAAAAAAAAAAATGGGTCTATGGAAATTCATGTACAATTCCAGACATATTATAAGGTTCAAGTGTTTATCAACCGCTTTTTTGTTTATCTTTGTTTAGGTTGTTGGTGTCTGCATTGGTCTTATAGAAATGGGTTCATGGATTGTAATCTTTTCCTTCTCTTAATACTATTGCAAAGTTTCTGATCAAGGCCAGCGGAACCTTGACGATTGGAAATGGGATTAAGGCTCTTAAAGGTTTTCTTGAGGATGTTACCTCCTATGCTAAACCTTATTGAATGATTGCTTGTCATTAGCTTTTCACTTGAGCTTTTAGCTTCCCTGCTAGTTTTCTTGGTCAATCTGGAGTTCCCCTTTCAGTTGATTATACTTGAATATCACTAAATCTTCTCCAATGAAAAGGAAAAAGAACCTAGTTTTGAGAGCTGCAAACTAGCCACGCAATGCCCGTTTAACCTTTGATAGGTGTAGGTACCACAAGTCTGAGTGCAGGCAACAACTAAGGCAATGACATTTCATTGAGGTAACTCTTACTTTTGCACTTGGAGGATAAAACTATTTATTTACTTATAACCAAAAATATAGCTGCTGAGCTTCTGCTGGAAGGGGTTCTGAAAAAGAATTGATTTTCTTTCAAATCAGTTTGTCCAGATAGGTTTTATTTGCGTGAATGTTTTAGGACAATGTATATGGAGAATATGACTGTTCAAACTTTTAACTAAAGACGACTATTGTAGATTTACAGAAACCAGCTCTCTGCTCCTCCATGGTTGGTGATGAAGTAGGTATATACCATGTTCGAATAATTTGCCTCAAGCTTTTCCCTTGAAGCCTATAGTATGACTTTTTCCCCCTAAGACCTGAAGCACTGCTTTTCTGCGTTCCAATAGATGGCAACTGCTTTATGCTTCATGATGTATAGAATGCTTTAATCTATAGTCAAATTTTAAGACTACAGGGAGAATAAGATCACATATTACACGGAACAAAGTAATTAGAGAAAATGTGGGATAACTTGTGCTTTGATGGTAAGATTGGCTCTAGCTAGAATTAAACTGGTACTGGGAAAAAACCAAAAAATCTCGGGTAAGACTGCTTCCTAGGTAATTAGTTTCCGTTAGAGGCAAGCACTTAGTACACTGACATAACTGGAGATAGTGTCAATAGACAGAAATTGCTTGATTTTTATTCTAATGGGGAATCAGATATTCAGAGAGAACCATGTTCTGCCGTTATGCTTTTAGTAGGTGTAACATTTCTTCTGTGCGGTGCGAAAATTTAATTGGAGAAATTTGGAAGTTACCCATAATACATGCATAGGAGTATACTTTCAATTTGACTAGCATGTTCTAACTTGTTGAGGCAATTTCCGGATGCTGAGGTAAGGAAATTTCATTTTACTTATTAAAAAAAAGTGGTTTTTGATGATCTCTCATATTAGGCTGAGCACCCATTTATCCTTGGTTCTTTAGTTATAGTCCTATTGTTTCACCAAGTAGGGGATTATCTTTTGCTGACGGGAATATGATGCAATATCCTGGATCTAAGGACAGATCTTTTGTCAATTCTTATGCTGACTTCTTGCATATGCTGTATTCTGTTATGCTGTATGGTTGGTTTTAAAATTAGTGAATAGTCCTGTTTGGTTCCTTCCCTTTTTATAGTACTATTTTTTTCTTGGTAGTGCCAATTGAACATTGTTGACCAACCTTTCTCATATAAAAGAATGGAACTTTTTTTTCCTTGTTATGGCCAGGTCATTCATCACTATAATGCTGGTATTTATTAATTAAATATTTAGTAGTGGTTCGTACTGAAAGATGTAATTACAAAATTTATATTTGGCAACTGGTTGCCTGAATTTGTCCACTTATGGCTTTTTATATACTAATAATAGGCCAATTAACTGATGACGCATCTAGTTATGTACTTTGAATAAACACTTAATTATTGTCTGTTGATGATGCAATCGACTCTTCTGGCACATTGGTTTCTTACTATTGGTGTGATACTTGCATATATAATCATCAATGAACATGCAGTGCCATGAAATATTTTTAATGTACCAAATAAAGAAGAATTAAAAAAAAAATATAACAAGAGAAGGGGTAAATGGAAAGAGCGAGAAGTAGAACCAAAACACCTCTCTGTTGGCTGGCGATTTCACAGCTATATGTAGTGGTAAACTGCTATTATCTCCTAAAAACCTTCAAAGCCCCTTTGAATCTTAATATAACTATTAACTAGTGCAGCTTAGGTTTATTATATTTCCAGCAGAAAAAACTGTTTCTTTGTTTTTTGATCTCTCTTTCTGTTTTTTTAGTGTCTTTACTTATTGCCAGACATTGTGAAATGGGTGTTAGATCTGTGTGATTGCACTGGCCAGCAGGTTCTAATGATTTGGTATCATATCATGGGATGCCAAACAAAACTAGACTGGCATTCATACTCTGATTAATCAGAAAATGCAGTTCAATAATGTTTTTATGTTTGTTCCATTTCTGGTAGGTAAGTGTGGACTTCTAACAATTGGTGAAGGCTACTTCCGCTAGAACGGAGAACTCCTGAATTACAAAAAGCAGAGCCGAATGCCAAGCTGGATGGATCAAGCGCTAACCCCCGCCAACTCGCCCTTTTGCGTTGCTCTTCGTCACAAGTTGATGTTCAAGATCAAGATTTAACCATTTCAACTCAGGCCAGTGCATAACATGGTTCGTAGTCTATTTGTATATTAGTAGTCTGTCTATGGAACTAGCAGTTGTAGCCAAAATAATAAAGGTCTTCTGATTTGCACTTCACGCCAAGTTAGTGGATGTAATACTTATGCAGAGAAATAAAAAAGAAAATTGAAAATGGCATAAGGAATAGTCAAAGTCGGTTTTTAAATTATAAAAACTTTGTAATAATGTTTCTGGACCATACCAAAAAAGAATATTTCCGGACCACTGTGTAGTGGATGATTGAAAGCTTTGTTTAGTGTCGTGAGACGGCAGTTTCGCGACTAGTGCAGGCTGTTGCTATCTAACTTTTTGGCCTCCTACCAAATTTCTGCAGGCATGTTAGATGAGAGGATCTATTTTCTGGTCATCTTTGCTGCGTGGGGATATTCGTATTTATCTTTTCTTTTTTTGGTTTCCCACCCGGTGTCTGGTATCTGCATTGGAGCCCGACTATATCCGGATTCGCGCCGTATAGGGCCCCATTCGGGGAAGCGCTCCCTACCAAAGATTTTTCCATACCTAGGGCTCGAACTCGAGACCTCTGGTTAAGGGAGGAGCATTCCCATCCACTGCACCACATCCTTTGGTGGTATTCGTCCCATCGACTGCACCACATCCTTTGGTGATATTCGTCCCATCTAGCTTTTGTATATGCGAATCTCATTGATCACTAGAGAATTCTATACTTTGCACTAATTTAGAAATTGCAAACTAGGGAGAGAGCACAAAGGGAAAAATAGGATGAGATGCTGGCAAAAGTTAGTAAATATTTACATCAAACTAAAAAATTTAACATTGGCATAATATATGTGTATTTATTAGCTTGGTGTAAACATCAAGTATGAATAATTTTACTAAGGTGTGTGGAAAATCAGTTTTCATTAATTTAGGAATTACTTTTCGCATATATAATTCCTACATTCTATATTGTGCAAATTATCATATGAACCAAATAACTCCCTTGAGAGTAGGGGTGTACATAGGTCGGGTTGGTTCGGATTTTGCAATTATCAAACCAAACCAATTGTGTCGGGTTATTAAATCTAAAGACCAAACCAAACCAACAAAACTCGGGTTTTTCAATCTCGGGTTTTCGGGTTATTCGGGTTTTTTCGGGTTTTTCCGGTAAAATCTTCGTAGCACAAAACATACAACTTGTTCTCAAAATATTTCTTTAATCCTAGTAAGATACAACTATATCAGGTATTTTTCAAGAAAATAATACAAAATTTGAGATGTGTCATGGCATTATTCTAAAATATTTAACAATAAAGACCATAAAATTATGTAATTAGAAAGCCATAATAAAAATAAACATAATCTAAAAGTACTAAGTCATGCTAAAATAAGTAGACTAATAAGGGAGTATTAATTACATGACTAAACGCTAAAGAAAAATAAATATAGGTTATGCATTTTTATCTAAATTACTGCAAAACAAAAAATAGATATTCAATACATTGTCGTTCATAGTATTGAATTGAATGTCTTATGTTAGCATTAGTATTGATTTGATTTTGGTTTTGACTTTTCTTAGCATTATTTAAGTTACTAATATTAATGGCTATAAAACTTATTGGAACATTCAAAAGTTTAAATCCAACCTTGAAATAATACCTTAGAAGATAAAATTATGAAAAAGTTTAAGAAATATTTATAAATTACATCACAAAAAGTATATTTATATATTAAATATATCTAAAATTTTTATATATGTAATGTCGGGTTGGTTTGGTTTCGGTTTGACTTTCTTTAGCTAAAACTAAACCAAACCAATTATGGTCGGATTTTTTTTTCCAACACCAAACCAAATCAAACCAAACCATAGTCGGGTTTTTTTTTCTCGGTTTGACTCGGATTATCGGATTGGTGCGGTTTGTCGGTTTCCTTTGAACACCCTACTTGAGAGGATAAGACAAAAAACATTTTAGTTTATTGCCAAGTGTATGTTATATTACTGCTGTTGATTATTAGTTTATTATTTACACTTTTAATATTTCGTAGTGGTGCCTAATCTTTTTGGAACTAGCCTAAAAGATCTGACATGACAAATAACAAAAATATCTCTAGCCGACTCCGCGCAAATCGTATCTCGTAGTCCTACATCAGTGTGTTGAATTTTTTAATTTTTGCCTCTTATATTGCACAAAAACAATTCTCCTCAATATAATACTCCTTAATTCTTCCAAATTTTAACATTCCTTTTACCATATGCTATGCTAATTTGATTGTGTGGGAGTATTTGTTTTCTGAATGTTACTTGTAGAAGCATACTCCTTTGCACACTCCTTCTCCCGTTAGTGACGATCGATGATCATTTTGTGATGATACCTACTTATCTTTGGTACTCTGGTGATGGTTCTGTTGTTTTACCCATCATGTGTTCATTCGTTCTTTATCCCAAATTATATATTACAAGGCTATTTGATTCTAGAGGTGATCTAATATTGTAGTTACTGGTTCAGTATGAGTTGAATTTATATATGTATATTTAGACAAGCATAAATCTTTTTTGTATAGATCAAGCCAAAAGTAATGAATTTAGTTGAACCAGAAATGAATTTATATGCCGTTCACTTTGAGTTTTGATGATGAGAAATTGAGAATATGATGGGCAAGATCCGGGATCTAAGGACTGAGCTTTATCAATTTCTATTTTCTTCTTCTTGCATACTTTCTATTCTGTTATGCTCTCTCCTATGTATCTTATGGTCCTTTCCGTTTGTTAAAAAATGAGTATCCTTATGGTTGGTTTTAAAATTATTGGACCCCTTTCTGCTTCTTTTTCCTTTTTATAATATATTACTAGTTTCTCGCCGCGTGCGTTGCACGTGTATATTGAATCATGTAATACACAATTTTGTAAAAATTAATATTAATAGTAAAACAAAAGTTATAGTAAATAATTATACATGTGGACCGTCGTATGACAAATTATTGTCAAGGTCAAGATGATGAGATATCGTAGATTTCAATTAGATACATGTGAGTTCTTATATATTTGGGTCTTATGAGGTACAAACATGTAATGAAGTGTATCTGACTAAATACTTCCTTATAGATAATATCTTTGGTGTATATTATTTTGAGAAATTTTCATAAAGCACCATCTTTTAGTAGTAATTAGCCATCTATAGATACCATTTGCTATATTACGGATTATAGATACCTTTTCTGTGGTTATAAAATGTATTTGATGTATTTAAGCTATTGTATTCTTGAATACAGTAGCAAAAATAGGCGTGAATCAGGGAAGTCTAGCTAATCAGTTGTTGTATTCGAATGTATTCGACTGTATTCATGGAGTGAAACATGGGATTACAGCTGGACAGATTATTGTATTCGGCTGTATTCATGGCGAGAAATAGGGGATTAAACTGTTTTTAAAACGGAAAGTGAATCAATTAACATAATAGACTCCTAATATAACTCAACAAACTCAATTATAACACACAAATTTTGTATTTTTCAGTTATAAAAAAGATTCTCAACCGAAAAATACCCCAAAACATAGCAATCTTCAGAGAAATTATATAATACATCTGAATACATAAATTATATTAATTAAAAAAAACATATGAATACATTCATGGCATATAGCGAGACAGTGAATACAATGAAATACACAGAATACAGCGGGATACATTGAAATACAATAAGAAAAAAAGACACTAAATACAATGAAATACATGGAATACAACGAGATACATTGAAATGCTCTTAAAAAAAAGTTAACAGAATCTTCAAATTGCTCAACCCCAAACTTCAAACGACCTATTTTAGTCGACGATTTTCTGACGACCCATCGGATTCCGACCATGATTCCATAATCAGCGATGAGAGAAAGAAGAAGAAAACGAGAAAGATCGCTGAAGAAGATATTGCTAGCATTCGTAACGCATCTGAAGAAGTTAAAGTCCCAGAATTGAATTTGGCTAGCACTCGCTGGTAACGAACCGGAAGAAATTGCTAGCACCCACTGAAGAAGAAATTGCCAAGAAGTTAAAGTCTCAAAAAATTCCTTGCCATGGAAAGGAAGAAGAAGAAGAAACATATTGGCAGAAGAAAACAATCAAAATCGGAAAGGAAGAAGAAGAAGAAACATACTGGAGTTGGCCATGGAGATTTCGTTGCCTTCATTAGGGTCAAGCCAGAGAGGCAGCGTATTTTATGAGAGAGAGGGCAGCGTATTTTATGGCTTAAGGGTAGGAGGTGACCATAAATAGGTATTTGGCTATAAAAATCAAAAGGTAGTTATAAAATATAATTTTTTCAAATGGTATTTATTTAAAATAAATAAGGTATCAACCTTAGCTATAGAAGGTAACTATTCCTATTATTTTCATCTATTTCGGTTGCTGTCTCATGACCGGGATTCTTGTTTTCTTGTCACAAAAAAGGCCAATCCCTTATTTTTCTATAGTTGTCCAATAATGAAAAGACCATCAGCTGGCTATTCTTTTGAAAAAAATCAGATGATATGTCTTAAATAAAAAAAATGAAAAAGCTTTTAAAAGTGAAGAGAGAGATAATAATAGTACTCAGATAGATATTAACTTGGTTCAACCCATTTATTTAATGATGAGTTGTTACAAAAGAAAAACCCAGACCCCAAGAAATAGTAGAACGAAAAAAGCTTTTTTTTTTTTAATAAAAAAAACTTTTTTTTCTCTTTCGAAATTTTCACCATATCGTTAAATTTAGGGGTTAGAATATAACACTTTTGTTTATGAAATGAAAATTAGGACTAAACCTCGACTACAAACCCTACAAGAGTGAATAAGAATAAAAAAGTCTCTATAAGACTAATCTCACATTCTGACGCCTATATAAAATTATTTGTTTTTACATAATTTATTGGGAATATGTATGCCTAGTTACAGTAATCAGAAAGCATGTGGATCTAAATTAGTCATTACATTTTTAATTGTGACCCTCTTCAATTTTTTTTTTTTTAAGAAAGTGGGAATTTCGCTATGATGTTATTTTTGTTTTTTAAATTTTATTTTTTATTACATCGGGGAAGGAGACCTCACTTTTGGGATTATATTGGGTATGTTATTGTTGTATCGAGGAAGTGGAGGAGAAAGGGTTAAAGGGAAATTTTGCTATAGCTTGCTACATTAATTATATTGTCTAGTCTTCAATTAGAATGAAAAAAATCCTAATACCAATTCCCTGGCAGCAGTCTATTATTAAGAAAACATTTTTTTTTCTACATGCTTGAAGGAATTGCATACGAAGACTCCATATATTGAGCGTAAAGCTACACACGGGCTAAATTGAATATAATGTAACATGTTATTACAGCAGTAGTATTATTTTGAAAAAATTTAATAGAAAAATAAATACCAAATGATTCAGACAAAGATACGCATAAAGTGAAGAATAATATTTGAAACTCACAGTATATTATAACGGGAGGTCATTGTCATAGCCTAAAGATATTTCAAAAGAGCAACTAAGAATGTAGATGTATTATAATTATGTCTCTGAACTTTATGTCTATGTAGGTTTTCAATTTATAATATCTAGTACGTGTTAGAATTAGAGTTCTTGGCAAACTGAGGATTTTGATGTAAATTTAAAAATTAAAAAGAAAAGAAGAGAGTTTATCTTGGAGTTGTACTAAGGATATATGCTTCTTTCACTGTTATGAAATTAAAAAAAAGCCCATAAAACTCAACTTGAATATGGACACAATATATCAGAAATGATATTTGTTGATTGTTTAGTACTTCATCACTTAGATATGTTTTTCGAGTTTGTAGAATTGTTGTTTAGTCGAAAAGACGTGCAGCGACTACTTGCAAAAACTTAACAATATTATGAGATATCACTTCTTCACTGTTGATTCGTATGTTTTCATGCTTCTTGGATTCAACTTTATCCACAGTAGTGGTAATGGATGGTAGTAATATTTTTGTAACTTTTTTATCTATCAAGTACATGAGAGAGAAAATTAAAGTAAGAAAGAAGGTGACTTAGGGGTGATAAATGGGCGGGCTGGGCTGAATTTGGGCGGGTCAAGATGGGTTAGGTCAATAAATGGGTCATCGCCCAACCCAGCCCAAAGTGTACTTGGGCTAAAATGGGTTAGGTCAGATGGGCTAAACAATGGGTCATAGCCCAACCCGCCCAACTTGACCCATATTTTAGACCCATGCTCATCTTGCATAAAAAAGCCTTTTACCTTAAAATGTGCAAGTTGAAAAATATTTGGAGGGAGGGGGGGGGGGGGGAGGGGAAGGGGGTAGGGGGGTGGGTGCGGAAAACG
>NW_017670574.1:380870-436738 GCF_001879085.1 Nicotiana attenuata | reverse complement strand
GTGGTGCGGAAAAACGAAAAAACAGCAAACAGAAAATTTGCCAACATTTGACATGTAATTCATCACTACTGGAAATAAGTTTTAAGCACATCAATTAGCTTCTTACTAATGATGCAATACTAGCATATATGATTCTGGATAAATATTCAGTGCCAAAAAAGAAGGGGCGAATGCCAAATAGGCATGAAGTAGTAAATGGAAAACCTTCAGGTGGACGACAAATATGATGTGATGGTCGAGATTTCTCCACCCTTAATTAGAAATCTTGAGCTTGAACTTTAAGACGAAGAATTTCTTAGTGGTGAGAGACTTTCCTTATAATGAGCTTATTTGACGCGAATTCTAATTAGTCGGTCAGTAAGTTTCGGATACCAAAAGATTAAGAAAAATAACCTTCAGGTAGCTGGGATGTTTTGATGGTATATAAATGAGAGAACCTCTTTTTTCTTTCAAAAATAGTTTTAAAAGACACTTTTCATGAAATATACTTTTCTTTATTATCAAGAAACAACTGGAGAAAAATAGAGGAAAAGGTAACAAAAAAGGGCATATATGTAAAGCAAAGAAAGGCTCCTTTTCTCTCGGCGCATGATAACTAACGTGCGCGTCCATGGGGGAAAGAGAACGAGAATTGATCACGCCCAACTATGCCTTATAAAAAGGACTAAGCGGTCGCTGCAAATATAATCCGGTTTACAAGTCCGGAGTCGAATCCCACAGAGAACTAAGGTTTAGCTACAGCTGTTCACTATCACCTAGAAGACAAGCTTGAACAATTCCTAACTTATAGATATTAAGATTCTTGTGTTTAACTACTTAACTAACAAATTAAAATAGTAAATTAACAACTAACGATACTGAGGGTTAGAGAAAAGATTAAGGAGGTCTAGAGTTATGATTTCCCCAATTGTCGGAATCCTTCCCGCTATGTCTTCTATAATTTCGCCTAAGTATTCTCTACCGATCATGAGCACTCTTATTACCGTAAATCTCTCCCGAGTAATTACGACAATTTACTAGACGCACTCTCCCGAGCTACGCTAGCTGGCTTTTAATACAGCTCACTTCAGATCGCACCCAAGGCTTCGTTATCCCTAATCCTGCCTTTAAACCCTCGGTTATTGATCCCTCATATACTTTGGGAGTGGTGTTGTTCAACAATTACCTAAATATGCACTCTCTCCCGAGTTATGCATACTAAATAGGCACAGCTAACTGAGAGCTCTTCAATCAACCAGAATATAAACGTAGTTGAACAAATAGAGAAAAGCTATGGCTCAATTATATAAAAACATAACAAGAATTTATCCTACAAAAGGTTCTATCAAAACTCTAGATAACAAATTAGCTATTCATAATAGTATGTAAAACTACAATACTAAAAGTCATAACCAACAATGAAAAATAGGAAGAGGAAGGAAAAACTCGTAGAAGAATTCTCCGCCTTGCTCCCAATGTGTTCTTGCCTCCTTAGGTCGAATCTATGTCCAAAATATGTCCCCTCCTCTTTCTTGGCCGGCTTCCTTGGTTTAATATAGGGTTTAGGGCTTAAAATCCCGTTTTTTGCACATAAGTCCCTAAAATTTCTGCCTCCTGCCGCGGTTTTGCCGCGGTCGCGGTGGAACCGTGGCCAAACATGCCCTCTGATTCTTCAGTTGTCCGCGACCATCTTTTACCGCGGTTCTGCCACGATCGCGGTGGAACCGCGGTTTTTCACCTTGTTCCGTTTGGAATTTGGAAAAACGTAAAACATGAAAGTTGTAGTCCTTTGAGTTAGCTTTCCAACCATATATTGTGGAGACCAAATGGAGTTCTGAGCAAAACGTTATGTCTATTTTACTAGATAGTGTGCAATATGCCTCCTCAAGTCTTCGTTCGTACTTAATTATCAAATTTGACCCCCGAACACGATCCCGGATTAATTCCTTGAGCTTTTACTCAGACTTCAAAGCTTCAAATCACTTAAATTCATTCCATAACATCTATATAGCTCGGAATCACACCTACAAGGCATGAAACACACAATTAGTGCAAAACACTAGCGATTAAAGCGCAAACTCAATTAAAGTGCAGTAAATTCGAGTGTAATAAGCGACTAAAATATACAATTATAGCCTATCATCAAGAATCCCTTCACAGAAGGCAATTGAAGCTCATGAATCTGCTACAAGTGGAGCTGGACAACAGAAATCGAAAGTTATACCAGCAATTACCGTTAATCGAGAGGATATACCGGCAAAGACCATTAAAATAGAGCTAGGGAAAACTATGGAAGTTGAGGATACAATTGAGCAATCAGAGTGGAGGAAGGACTCAAAAGCATCGGGAAGTCAGAGTAAACTGTCATGGGTAGACGAGGTGGAAGCATCGGCAGATTTGGAGACGAAGGCATCGATTTGGGACAACTTTGACATAGCAAAAGTGTCGAACGCTGGGTTCAAGCTGGAATTCGTCTCACCGGACAAACATGGTGAGTCATCCATCTGTGAAATTGAACTAGAAGATATAAGCACAGAAATAACATATTGGGAAAAAGCAATAGTATGCTACGTGTTAGGAGCTTACCCACCATTTTCTGTATTGAATAGCTATATTCAGAGGATTTGGAAACATGGAATAAATAAAGTCTTTATGTTAAAAAATGGCATAGTACTGGTTCGGTTTGATATTACTATTGGTAAAAATGATGTGATCCAAGGAGGGATATTTCATTTTGACAACAAACCATTGATCGTAAAAGCTTGGGAGCCAGATATGGAGTTCACAACGGAAGCACTATACACAGTCCCTATTTGGGTGAAATTACCAGGATTGGACTTCAAATACTGGAGTCCTAAGGGTCTGAGTAAAATAGGGAGTCTCATTGGAAAACCTATAATGGTGGACCATAACACAAAGAAAAAGGGCAGATAGAAGAAGATGTAATCCCAGCAACTAAAGTCAAGCAAAGAACAACAGATGGAAAGAAGGAAGAGGAAAAAGGGAATACACAAAAGAGTACATGGGGCACAGAAGGAACTCGAGGCAATATAAAGAACCACCAGAACTCAGGAAGAACAACTTGGGTGACACCATTGAACACTGTCAAACATCCACCAAAACATCATGAGCAGGAAGGAGGTCAACAGAATTCATTCCAGATATTGGATAGGATAGAGTCTAGTACAGTGTTACCTAGGAGCCCACCTAGGAAAGAGGGAGGTACTGACTTACCTCTCTCAGGACATGGATAATGTTTTATGCTGGAATGTTAGGGGCTTCATTGCCCCTAACAAACAAAAGGAGGTAAAACTCCTTTGTAGTAGATAAGGAATTGGTTTGGCAGGTCTGGTGGAGACCAAAATAAAAGAAAGCAAGATTGAGCAAGTAGCTAACAAATTATTTGAAAGATGGGGGTCTATGACTAACTTAGACTATCATTCGAATGGAAGAATATGGGTAGTTTGAAGGACAGACTACTTTCAGATAAGAATGGTAAGTGGAATGGCATAGGCAATTACATGTGAAGTGGTGTATAGATCACTACAAAAAATAATGATGCTAATAGTGGTGTATGCTTTCAACACTAAAGAGGAAAAAAGACCTTTGTGGAATTATTTAGAAGCAGCGGGTGCAAATGTTAGTCAACCATGGATTATAATGGGAGACTTTAATGCTGTATTGCACATGGATGATCGAATTGGGGTCAATCCAGTTAGTATGGCTAAAGTTAAGGAATTTCATGAATGTGTGGAGAATTGTGGACTCCTTGAATTGCCTAAACAGGGAGCAGGTATACATGGAATGATAAACATGGTGGAAGCACAATTTTCTCAAAAATCGACTGGGTATTTGTGAACTCAAAATGGCTGGATAGTATGCCTGACTTTAGCACTACTTTCCTGCCTGAGGGGATCAATGATCATAGTCCAATGAAGCTATCTTTGCTGAAGTCCCCAAAAAAGGAAGGAAACCATTCAAATAGTGTAATGTGTGGTCTAGTCACCCTTTATTTCTGGAAAGGGTGAAAGCTGGATGGAGCTTGAGCATAGAAGGATGTCAAATGATGAGGGTCAAGATGAAACTGTTGAAGAGTGATCTGAGGAAGATGAATGGTCAACATTTAGAAAAAATACTTACTGAAGTGGAAGATAATAGACAAGTTTTGATGCAAGTTCAGCAGACACTACAGAGGGATCCACATAACCAACAACTGCAGTAGGAGGAAAAAGAAACACATCAGAAATTCAGAATATCATCTTATTTGGCTGAGCTCTTCTTGCAACAAAGGAGTAAGGCCACATGGATAAAATTGGGAGATGAAAACACAAGGTATTTCTTTTCCATAATTAAATGTAGGAAGCTGCAACAAGCTATTATCTAGTTGAGGGACAAATATGACATGCTACAGTCAGACCAGGAAGCTGTTGCTCAGATACTAGTGGACTTCTACAAAGACCTACTGGGGAAAAAAGAAAAGGAAAGAACTAATGCATTTGGATGTTTTCTAAAGAATGGATATGTTTTATCTGTAGAGGATCAGTTAAAATTACTAAGACCTTATACAGCCAAGGATGTAAAGGAGACAATGTTTGGTATTGATAGAAATAAGAGTCCGGAGCCAGATGGCTATGGAAGTGGATTCTTCCAAGATGCTTGGAATGTGGTAGGAGAGGAGGTAATAGGAGCTGTACTGTAATTTTTTAAGAATGGTAAGCTGCTAAAACATATCAACTCAACTTTAACACACTGATACTTAAGGTGGAGATTCCACAGTATGCAAGCCAATTTAGACCCATATCCCGTTGCAATATCCTTTACAAATGCATATCCAAAATGATATGTGCAAGAATTAAGAACATACTTCCACTGATTGTGGATAAGAATCAGGCACCATTTGTTGAGGGTAGATCACTCATTCACAATGTGCTTATATTCCATGACCTCTTAAGACACTACAACAGAAAGACATCACCCAGGTGTCTTATAAAGATTGACTTGAGAAAAACATATGATATGTTAAGCTGGGATTTCATTGAAGAAGCTTTGAATAGATTTGGGTTCCCTAGATCATTGACTCAGTTGGTCATGACTTGTGTAACCTCTACAAAATTCACAGTTAAGGTTAAATGGGGAAGGATTTGGCTTCTTTGAAGGGAGAATAGGGATGAGGCAAGGTGGCCCTCTATCACCACTTTTGTTTGTATTGGTTATGGAATATCACACTCGAGTGCTGAAGAGAATGAATGATCTGCCAGACATCAGATATCACCCTATGTGCAAGGCGACCAAGTTGACACACCTGATATTTGGAGATGACTTGATGGTCTTTTGCAAATGAAATTTAGCATCTATGCCACGATCTAAACCGAAGGGTCACGACGGGCACCCGGTGCCTTACTCAACCGAGTACCAACATAACATATCTTTCTTATCGTACTATTATTGGTAACTGGGCCAACATGGCCACAACTCGTAATGTATATTATAAGTGGAAAAACATTGCATCAATGAACCATCTTTCTTAAAACATGAATATATGTGGGCCGTCAAGGCCTCTGGCATACTGTACAAAATGAACCTCTGTCTACAAAGCCTCTAAGAGTATTTGACATCAAATGGGACAGGGTACCGACCTACCTATAAGTCTGTAGAAACATTCTGACACGATGACTCATAGACTCGGCTGCACTCCAAATGAGGTGGAGTCTTACCGATCCTTCTCTGAATGCTAACCTCGTCTACTATGGGGGCTCGTCAAACTGATTGTCTATACCTGCAGGAATGAATGCAGCGTCCCCAACAAAAGGACGTCAGTACGAATAATGTACCGAGTATGTAAGGCATATAAATAAATATATAAAAGACATGGAAGAAACACGGAGTAAATGACTCAACCTGTAAGTCTGGATAACTCTATATATCATGAAATACTTATAGTGTCATGCATATGCGTATGAATGTCATGTCGTGCATAGGTACATGTGTTCATAACTTCATCAAGCCTCTGAGGGCATCCCATCATATCATCTCGGCCACTGTGGGCAAAATCATCAACGCATACCAACTGATCAGGTGGTGGTGCGTATATAACGCCGTAACCTTTCCCCGTTATGCCTCTGATTAATATAAGTACGTCAATAAAATCTCTCAGAACGTCATAAGACCATTATGCCTCTGATTAATATCATGAAATAAACTTTATCTACTTACGTATTTTCTGAGACCCATGAATAGACGATAGAATAATAAAATATATGGGAAATCAAGAATATAGGAACCTCTAGTATTTTTATGAATAGAATCATTTATGGAAGCTATGCATTTACTTGTTTCATTTGTATTGTATGGATCATGCCAAAAGGAAAGAAGGGATAGCCTTAACATACCTGAACCGATTCTCTTGACAATCCCTCTAACACACGTTGATTGCGACAAAACATGTAACGGCAGATCGAAGTAGGGGAAAATCCGTATGATATTCTTTGAGAAAGATTGCTTCGTACTCCGTTAGGATCGCACAATCCCGTTGCGATAACATTACATAGTATCGTATGATTTTTGTAGCAAAATCACGTTGCTAACATCCAATCTTATGAATGAGTTTGCTGAAGCTTTCCTTCTATATAAGAACCTCCCTTAAGTGATTTAAAGAGCTCTTTTATCCTAATGGGTGTGGGCCCCACTTAGGAGATGACTTGGCCATAAAGCTTCTCTAAATGAGCCACTTGTTACATGATTTAAGACTTATTATTTGTCTTTGATCAAGGCCTCCTTGGGCTGCCACGTTGGGAGGGTTACACTTATCCAAAAATTGTAACTAATTAGCTAATCTCCCATTAAAAATTATTAATTACCAATTATCCACATAATTAAGAAGTATCTCAACTTACTTAAAATGCTACTCACTTTTAAAACATTTTATACACTTTACTATCATGGTCATGTGATACCTTGTATGGTACTGTTTCATAAATACGGGGTATTGTAGCTTGGACCGTAGTTTATCTCAAAATGTCAAACTTCGACGAATTTCATTTTCTTTGATTTGCTTGCCCTCTCACCTTCGCGAATTTACTAATTACTTGTTTGAAATAGCATAATGCTTATAATCCCAAAATAATCTCATTCCCGAACTTACCTCGATTAACTTACGACGAAACTTTAACGTACAAAAATGCGGAATGTAACATCTCATTTCCGAGCTTTCATCAATTTACTTATGGTGTACTTCTACGTACAAAAATATGGGGTGTAACATCATTCCCCCCTTTGGAACATTCGTCCTCGAATGTTAACTGATGCACTTATCATTATCATAACCTATAGCTCTTGCGAATGCTTTAGTACTCTTCTTGCCATCTAGGCAACTGTTCTGTGAATAAATCCAAAGTCCAAGGCATTCCCACCTTTACGCCTCTTTCTCACACCATGACTCGTGGTCGGAGTTCTTCTAATCTCGTAACTATGCTACCTTCGATCATGCAGCCTGTACGACTCTGACCTTTTATGTGCCTATGCGACTCTTCTCTACTTTTTCCTCCAGCTTTTAGCTTTCTATCCGAAGTATGGACTCTGACCTTGTATGTCATTTGAGTATATCGTACGTTGTTCACCTTTACCTTACTTACCTTAAAATATTGCATCATATCTTCTATCTCTTTCATGACCTCCTTTTCACATAGGTATAATTCACATCCACAACTTGAAGCTCTGTTATAACACTTGCACCTTTGGTGCATACACAATCCGGTGGGAGCTTCATACTGACTTCTTATAAGGATGGTACTCTTCTAACTGGCTTTATCGTAAAGCCATTATATAATATGGCTACTGTACTATCTCTCTTGTACCTCTGATATTAAGAGTGATTCTGCAATGTTCTCAATCATGATTTCTATAATTTTTCTGGGTCCAATAATCAGACTTCTGATTTACTTAGTTAATGTAACTCTTTAGTTTCCTCTTCCCTCTGATCAACCTTTATGTTGGCTTAAGCTATCTTCCAATCTGCGGCTCATGGTATTAGTTATTACTTTAGCCCTTCATGGACGCTATGGAATATCCATGATACAGTGTTCTAATAATTCAATCCTTTGTCTATGATCTGGGCTCAATTCTGTCTTTTAACTTATACCGGAATCTTCTACGGCTGTATGATTGTCAACATATATGGTGCATGGATAATACTCCGAACTCTTAAGTGCATTCATAATGTAACTAACACTGGATCATTAATCAAATAATTCTTTTTGTTCCTTCTCAGCTTTCTTTAAACGTAAGCTATTACTTTTCCTGGTCTTACTGCCCCTTGTTGCGTGCATACTTAGCTTATCTTAGTTCCCACGCATGCCGGAGTTTTCGTGCAACTCATGTGATCTCGAATACTACTTTTGATTTTACTTCCCGTTCATTAGCCGCGATAGGTGCCACTTTCTTATGAGGTGCATACAATGTTGTTGTGGGACTGTTGTTACAAGACCATTTCCTCTTTAGTTTACTGTTCTTAGGTTGAAGCCTTCTTCCTTATTTTCCTCAGCTAGTCCTTCATTGTAATACTTAGGGAGGACCCTCTGACTCTTGTAAAGCTGCGAGGTTATTACATTGTATACTCGACGGAATCTTTGATATCCTTCCTCGCCTATAATTTTCCCTAGTTACTTACCTTCACGCCCTTGTGCTTGTAGGGTTGCTTCTGAACTTGATATTTGACAGTCTTCCTAGTGGCATTCTCTTTTATTTTTGTAATACTCATACGGTACCTTTAACTACCCCAACTCCTATTTGAATATTTCTCAAGGATCACGATGTCATATCTGCGAGACTTAATTCCCCATGTTGGGGTTCACTATGTTTACCTTGCAGGATCTGTTGATGTGTCTGTATCCTCTTATCTAGCCATAACTAGGCTCTTCCTGAATCAACTACTAACTACTCGTTGGCCCATTCTTATATTATATTCCGCGTAATCCCTCTTGGGTTATTCCTTTTGTCTTAACTTACGTCTTGCACTATCTCCTTATCTATCAATAACATCTCGGGCAGGAACCCTTACTTCCTCTCTTTGACATCGTGTTTGCATAATGTTTTGGAATTGTATCATATCTGTAGGATTTGGATAAGTGCAATCTCATTCCTTTCTCATTTTTATCGCATTCTTCCTTTACCATTCCATAGTTACTAGAACCACTTAATTCTGACTTAATGCCACATCACTCCATATTCCCCCCTTTAGGGGAGTACTAAGATTTAGCGCTACGACGATCTACCTATAGATGTTTTATCTCTTCATCTTTGGCATCTTTTCACCTCATCGATGACCCTTACTCGCCTTGCGGTAATCCTTCTATACCAAGGATAACAAAATTCCTTACTCGCGAGGATGACACTTAGTATAACTGGCACATACAGTCCCTTAAGCTTAACTTTGCTCACATTGCTCGCTTTAGGAAAACGTCTTCTTGAATGACCATTCTATGAATTTCTCATGAATCTTCTTCTGTTTTCCATTCTATTATCGCCGGAACGAAATCTGAAATTCTCATGATGTCGACCATTATCAAATCACTCAGTCCCTAGTTCATGTTTAGTTTATCTTGTTCACCAGCCCATATCAATTTTTATTATTCTGGGGTCTAACTTTTCCTTCTGGTAATCGCGTTAGAGTCGCGAACTTATTTCTCGAAATTTGGATATGACTATATGGCCTATACTCTTTTGTTGTCTTAAGGCCCGTCACCTCTTGTCTCTTCCTTCACTTGACTATAGATTTTGTAATACTCTACCTTTGTCATCCATGTATCACCTCTTACTCATAATGCTTCATTATCTCTCTTCTTATTTCCTTGCTAATATTTCTATCTATCACTTTATTCTGAAAACTTTAACAAGTCATTCTTTTGCTTTTAGCTCCCCTTGCTCCATCTACTGGCTCTTCGGGTTGCCTAACATTCTTTCTCTACTAGGGACGACAGCCATACTAAGGTAATATTTATCCCTTCAAGACTTTCAGTGCCTAGCTTTTTAGTACTCATATCTAGCTGTACTATTTTAGAGTGCACCATCTGGGTGTCTCACGAGGAGATCTAATAGCACATTTGCAATATCCTTCGAAAATGTCAACTAACGCAAACAATCCATCCACCATTTTGGGTCACTCTAACCCCAGCCGGATCCTGATATCCGTCCTTCTCTTATACTACTTCTGTTAGCTTCCGTAGGGCACAACTGAGATGGGTCTGGCCGATTGTACATACATCTGTTATTGTTGAAGGTAACTCAAAATTCTTATATCTCTCTTCCTGAATTGTAGATAATGATCATCTTCACTAACTGGGTACCTCGTACCCTTCTTCACCTTGCTTCTTTTACTTGTTGAAACTTGTACCTTCTGATTCTCTCGTTACTTTTTACCATATGGGTGGATAGATATTCATGTCGTAGTGCTCCTTAACAAGAAGCTTACACGTCTTAGTACACACATGATCTGCTTAAGACCTTACATTTACTCATCATAAACATTACGCAAAATCAAGTTCTTCTGACTCAACTCTTCCACATCCACATGCAATCTCTTACCAACTGTCTTTCCGGATGTAGGTATTGTTGTATTACGAATAAAATATAGCTTAAGAGTTTTAATTCTTACAACTGAGCTCTACCACACGATCTAGAGTAAGAAGAAAGAGTGACAGTCCTAAATGCCTTGTAGCCTCCTGCTTATAACTGTGGTGCACAACACACCAATAAACAAGACTCTACTAGACACGTCTTGTAGACTCCCTAGGACAGAACTGCTCTGATACCACTTTTGTCACGACCCATACCGAAGGGTCATGACGGGCACCCGGTGCCTTACTCAACCGAGTACCAACGCGACATATCTTTCTTATCGTACTATCATTGGTAACTGGGCCAACATGGCCACAACTCGTAATGTATACTATAAGTGGAAAAGCATTGTATCGATGAACCATCTTTCTTAAAACATAAATACATATGGGGCGTCAAGGCCTCTGACATATTGTATAAAATGAACCTCTGTCTACAAAGCCTCTAAAAGTATTTGACATCAAATGGGACAGGGTAACGGCCTACCCATAAGTCTGTAGTAAAATTCTGACACGATGACTCATAGACTCAGCTGTACTCCGAATGAGGTGGAGTCTTACGATCCTTCGCCGAATGCTAACCTCGTCTACTATGGGGGCTCGTCAAAATGATTGTCTATACCTGCAGGCATGAATGCAGCGTCCCCAACAAAAGGACATCAGTACGAATAAAGTACCGAGTTTATAAGGCACATAAATAAGTATATAAAAGTCATGGAAGAAACATGGAGTAAATGACTCAACCTGTAATTTTGGATAACTCTGTATATCATGAAATACTTATAGTGTCATGCATATGCGTATGAATGTCATGTCGTGCATAGGTACATGTGTGCATAACATCATCAAGTCTCTGAGGCATCCCATCATATCATCTCGGCCACTGTGGGCAAAATCATCAACGTATACCAGTTGATCAGGTGGTGGTGCGTATATAACGCCGTAACCTTTTCCCATATCCCATATACATATAATATACATATATACACGTATATAACGCCATCTGGTCATGGGTCAATGTACATGTATAAATGAATGCAATGCATGAGAATTACGTCAATAAAATCTCTCGGAACGTCATAAGACCATTATGCCTTTGATTAATATCATGAAATAAACTTTATCAACTTACGTATTTTTTTAAACCCATGAACAGACGATAGAATAATAAGACATATGGGGAATCAAGAATATAAGAACCTCTAGTATTTCTATGAATAGAGTTATTTATGGAAGCTATGCGTTTGCTCGTTTCATTTGTATCGTATGGATCATGCCAAAAGGAAAGAAGGGATAGCCTTAACATACCTGAACCGATTCTCTTGACAATCCCTCTAACACAGTTGATTGCGACAAAACATGTAACGGCGGATCGAAGTAGGAAAAAATTCGTATGATATTCTTTGAAAAAGATTGCACCGTACTCCATTAGAATCGCAAAATCCCGTTGCTATAACATTACGCAGTCTCGTATGATTTTTGTAGCAAAATTACGTTGCTAACATCTAATCTTTTATGAATGAGTTTCTTGAAGCTTCCCTTCTATGTAAGCACCTCCCTTAAGTGATTTAGAGAGCTCTTTTATCCTAATGGGTGTGGGTCCCACTTAGTAGATGACTAGCTAACAAAACTTCTCTAAATGAGCCACTTGTTACATGAGTTAAGACTCATTATTTGGCTTTGATCAAGGCCTCCTTGGGCTGCCACGTTGGGAGGGTTACACTTATCCAAAAATTGTAATTAATTAGCTAATCTCCCACCAAAAATTATTAATTATCCAATTATCCACATAATTAAGAAATATCTTAACTTACTTAAAATACTACTCACTTTTAAAACACTTTATACACCTTACTATCATGGTCATGTGGTACTTTGTGTGGTATTAGTCCACAAATACGGGATATTGTAGCTTGGACCGTATCTTATCTCAAAATGTGAAACTTCGACGAAATTCATTTTTTTCGATTTGCTTGTCTCTCACTTTCACGAATTTACTAATCACTTGTTTGAAATAGCATAATGCTTATAATCCCAAAATAATCTCATTCCCGAACTTACCTCGATTAACCTACGACGAAACTTTAACGTACGAAAATGCGGAATGTAACATCTCATTTCCGAGCTTTCATTATGGCGTACTTTTACGTACAAAAACATGGTGTGTAACAATCTATAACCAAAGTGATGGAAGCACTAAACCACTTTAGTGCTGTGAGAGGCTTGGTGGCAAACTTAGAGAAGTCAAACATCTTTCTAACTGGTATGGAAGAGGATAAGCAGACTACGATCTTGCAGTATACGGGATTCTCTAAAGGGACACTGCCTATCAGGTACTTGGGATTGCCCCTTTCATCTAAGAAGTGGAGTAAAATAGAGTGCTTTCAATTAGTGGAAAAGATAACAGCAAAAATAAAGCAAGCCTATGCAAAGAACCTTTCCTATGTTGGCAGATTACAAGTGATCAATACAGTATTGTTCTCTATATACAATTTCTGGGGTGCAGTCTTCATCTTACCTCAAAGTGTATTGAAAGAGATCGACAGGAAAATGACATTAGTTGCTTGGGACAAAGTGTGTGTACCTAAGAAATATGGGGGACTAAATATTAAAAGCTGCAGAGAATGGAATATAGCATCTGTGGGCAAACTGTTTTGGCAAGTGGCTATGAAGAAAGATGTGTTATGGGTAAAATGGTAAATGAAGACAAATGGAGATGTCTGGAATCACACTCCACCACAGAATTGTAGCTGGTGCTGGAAAAAAATGAATTCCCTTAAAGATACTATGAAGCAATGGTATCAGAATGGAAAGTATGTCATGACTGCTAAAGGTGAATACTCTGTAAGCAGGAGCTATTTAACTGTCATAGGGAGTCCTACAAAAATAAATATTGCAAATCTGGGGTGGAGTACTATCATGCTGCCTAAACAAAGAGTAATTTTATGGTTTGTTTATGGCAATATTTCAGAGTTATTTATAAAAGGGAAGAAGAAGATAGTAAAAGGATAATTTGCTTCATAGTCATTACTTTTCATACAATTCAGATCTGTATGCCCTATTAGATCTGTACAATATACTCTAATGAAGCAGCAGCCTTCCAACTTCAGTCAAAAATATCTATATCAATCAAAACAAGGAAAATACCAGAGAAAAGATATGCAGGAAACTTCCAATTAACCCCACCCCCTTTCTCCCTCTCCCCTCCAAAAAACAAAGGAAAAAAAAGAAGAAATTATTTCGGAAAACAATAATACATCATCAATTTCTTTCTTGATTTTGATCAACTTGCTGTTGCTGCTGATCACAACCTTGCCATGTCCAAACTATATCTTTAAGAGAAGTCTTCAATCCCTGATCAAAGAATTTCTTGTATTCCATTGTATCTCCTGATTTTTTTGAAACTTCTACCACATGGAAAGAAGGTGTAATCTCAAAAATCTCTGCATCAATAGCTAGCTGTCCTTTTCTCCCTTCTTTAATACTTTGCATTGTCACTGTCCCATCTTTCTTCTTCACATTAAAACTCTCATTTGAAGCCACTTCCTCCAGCTTTGATACAATAATAGAAGCTGGTTTTTTCGCCGTGAATCGAGCATCTGATTTTCTTTCTTTTTCTTTCTCAAATAATCCAGAAAGATCAAAACCAGGAGAAAGAGAAATGATATCAAATGCATTTAAGCAAGTAGGTTTCATTGTTGTTGAATCTTGATCTTTCTTTGGATTGGAAGGTCCTTCTCCATCTGAATTATGGTCCTCTATATCTAAAACACTACGAGGCGATTCGAGTTGTTCTTTCCCTGGATTTGTGGTTTTATCAATTTGTTTGAAACCTTTCTTGAACCAGTAATTGTCCATGAGCTTAGTTAAGGTGATTCTTGAACTTGGATTTGGATCAAGAATTCTTGAGAGGAGCTTTCTTACCTCAGGATGGAACCATTGTGGACACTTGAATTCCCCTTTGCTTATTTTTTTGTACATTTCCATAAGGTTTTGATCATGAAATGGTAGATAACCAGCTAACAAAACAAATAAAACAACTCCACATGACCAAATGTCAGCTTTTTCGCCATCGTAACCTCTCTTATTGATCACCTCAGGGGCAACATAGGCTGGTGTTCCACAGGTTGTGTGGAGGAGACCATCTTGCCTTTTTGAGTCTAACAATGCACTCAGCCCGAAATCGGACACTTTCAAGTTTCCACCTATCCAAGAAATAATTAAGTAAATAAATTAGAAGTGCGGGTTGAAAACATAATTAAATTAAAGTAAATGCTCTTCACACCTTCGTCGAGGAGGAGATTTTCCGGCTTGAGATCGCGGTGGTAGACGCCGCGGCTATGACAGAAATCCACTGCAGCGATTAATTGTTGGAAGTATTTTCTAGCTGCATCTTCTTTAAGCCTGCCTTTAGCAACCTTATTGAAAAGTTCACCACCTCTGACATATTCCATGGCGAAATATATTTTAGTTTTGCTAGCCATAACCTCATAGAGCTGGACAACATTTGGGTGTTTGATTAGCCTCATGACAGAGATTTCACGTTTGATTTGATCAATTAGCCCAACCTTCATCACCTTCTCCTTATCAATAATCTTTACAGCAACAGTTTGGCCAGTTTTAAGATTTCTTGCATGGTATACCTTGGCAAATGTCCCCTGGCCTAGCAATTTCCCAATCTCATACCTTTGCATCAAAATGTTGCCTTTCTTCTCGCTCTTGTTGGTCATCTTGGAGAAGAGATTGGTGTTACAATTGAGAATTTTTTTATTTATTGTTGGAGAATCGTCGCCATTGTGCCTAATAAAACTTCCTCACAATCCGTAAGGATTACAAATTGGCGATCCCAATTTGTTTTGGACGGAGGCGTAATTGTTATAGAATGGAATAAGGAGCCTTTTTTGTTTATTCGAAAAATTTGGAACATTGAAGTTAAAAGGATGTGGAGGAGACAAGAGAAAAGAGGCCAAAAACCTTGCCGTTTTTGTGGCAGGGTTAGAGGAAATGGCTATTGGGGAAAGTCCAGTGGTATGGACAAAATTTATGCAATAATCTCATTCTGTTTGATGCCATAGGTTACTTTGGGAATATTGGTGAAAGTTAGTTGGGATATGACCATATCTTAAGATGCACCATTCAATTTTCACCTTTCATTTTCCTTTCTCTTCTCTCATGCCTCAATCACCCATCTCTTAGAATCCACTTAAAATATTTATGTAATTATTATTATTGCAAATAATTGAGAAGACAAACTTATGTAGCTTCAGGGGAGGTCCACATGCACTACTTATAATGCACAGGGTGCAAGGAATACAATTTTAAGTTGAAAACAATAATATTTCTTCTTTTTTAAAACCTTTTTAAAATTGTCGTCCATGTTATAATCTTTAAGGTTCAATGTATTTAAATGGATTTATGTAACTTCAGAATTTTTTTCCACATGTAATTGGCTAAAAGTTTTAAATGGGAGTATGTTTAGATTCCCAAAAATTCTTATACTGTATATTCATCTATCCCAATTTATATGGCGGTGTTCGAATTTCAAGAGTCAAATAATTTTTTTTTTTATCGCAATTTTTTTATATGTCTTTTATATATTTTAAATTGTTAATTAATGTGACATATACTACTTTTTACCTAGTTTCCATATATGTAAATTTAATTCGAAAAAATTAAAGAATCTATGTTCAAATTCACTATCAAAATTTTAATGTTTGAATCTCGAAATCTATCAATCACCACATAAATTGCGACGGACGGAGTATATAAAAGTTAAATTAGAGGTACCTAAGTTCAGAATTTTAAGTTTATCGGTTTTGGATTGTATTAGAGGTACCTAAATTCAGGATTTAAGTTTATGGTCTTGAATCACAATCTCTCTCACTTACTGAATTATTAAAAATTATTCATGTATATGAAATGAGTTTCTTAATATAAATACAAAGTTCAAAACCAAAAATATTGGTTTTACCGAACTATAACTATAACTATAAACTAAGCCCCCAGGTTAAAACTCTAATGAAAGTTGTAAAAATGTTACATACTCGCAATTAATTAAAAAAGAAAATATATTGTGCGGGTCACTTTTAATGCCTGATCGAACGGGTATCTGCTAAGAAGTTAGTGGTGGAGAAAAAACTTGGGAAACAGGTTGATAACAATTATTGTAGTGCTGGAAATTAGAAATGTATAAATTATCCATATTCATTTTCTAATTCGGTTCCTAGTTTCACGACATGTGCTTCTACGTCTCATAGGTCCATATGACAGAAAATTTCGTAGATATTAGAGATGGACAACTAGTTTTAGGTGTTGTTATAAAATGTTAATACTTATAATACATGTGAAATTGATATTTTGTTCACTTGTTCAATATTCCTTCCGATTCTAAGTACTTCTTAAATTGAACATGTGCGTCAAACAAAGAAACTAAATCACATATGTGTAGGATCTAATTTTCCAAAGATGCGCCTTCTTAATAAAACAGCTATATCTTAAAGTAAATTACAAAATATACTACCGGCAAATCCGTATTTATCAGTTGAGGGGAGGTGTGCTGCTATATTATTTGTTAAATATATAAATTTTTGTAACTAGTTTAAGACATTTAATTACTATAGACACTGATCAGGTTTCCAACTTTATGAAAAACTACTTTAGTCATGAGGGATAAATTCGTATGCCCCCAGCCAAATCAGGGAATCATGATAAAGATATATAGCAAAGATAGTGATGACCTGAACAGTTTAATGTCGCTTAATTAGGGTATTAGAGGGTAATCGCGACAGTCCTTTTAGTGTTTATTGTCTATACGATATTAAACTATGGAAATGCATGGCCTAAGCTCTAAGCAAGATTCATGACGGTCCACTTATTTCTTTTGGCTTAACTTAGGAGGCCATGATGTTATTAGTCGTATTCCTTCTCGGTCGGAAATATTAATCGTGGATTTGTTCCAAATTTCAATGTTGTAGAAAAATAAAAGATATACACTTACTTTTTTCAAGTAATGTAGTGTTTATTTAGTGACACGTTAAGGAGAGAGAAACAATAGCATAGACGAACACTCGTATGATTAAGGCTAGTAAATGTCCTTTTTAAGAGGTGTGCGAACATCTTAAAAAACATATACATATGGATCAAAGGTAGTTCCATTTTGTTTAAACATCCAAATATACATCAATAAATTACTTCTAGACCAATAGCATGTGTACACAGATTGGTAGAAAATAATTCGAGAATAGGTGTGTCAACATCTGGTAACCACCTTGACATGTGACTCCTCAATAATGTATCGTGCTGTAGGAGCATGCACGACCATGCAGACATATACCATAAAGATCAGATACGTATATTAGTTTGTGGCTGAAGGAAAGTGAAGTGGACTGATGTCTAACGCTAGCCTAGTGAATGATCTTTGTCACTATTAAGCCTTTTGTTTTAAGGGTTTGTGGACACCGGCGAGTAAAATTAGGCTGATATTGAATATCTCACGAGTCACGACGTTACGCCCCAATTTATTTGAGGCTTTAATGATTGTAGAGTTAGTTCAGTTTTGTTTAACTAATTATTAGTTTACCGATCCTATTTTGTTAGTATATATTTTCTTCTACTTTGGTTTCCCAAATATTGTTAGCTTTGATTTTAATGCAAGTTTTACTTTGTTAGTTATTGTGCTGGATTACCAACTTATAATACTTTATTTATTTGATTCTATTTCTAATGTTAGGAAGCTAATTTGGGTTTAACTATATTTTGACAGTAATATTATTTAGGAATTTTTACCTCCTGTAGCAAGGTTGATACCTTATTTATTTTAGACAAACTCTTTTAAAAAAATATATTCCATAGTCACCTTTTGATTTTTATACCCAAAAATCTATTTATGGTCACCTCCTACCCTTATGCCATAAAATACACTTTGTATTATTTTTCTCTCTCATTCTTTCAGATTTTTCTCCACCCTCTCTCTCTCTCAACGCCAGTCTTTCTCCATGAATACAACCATGATTCTCCACTGATTCATCTCCATTGTCGAACGAAATATTCATTGTCAGTGGCCTGGGGCTCTGAATCAATGTCGAAATCAAGCCCTAGAGAGAAAGATGGAGGTTCGAAATCTGCTATTGAAAGGTAAATTGGGGCTGAACGAAAAATGGCGGCTATGCTGAAAAAATCTGTTTTCATTGGTGAAAGAATTTAAAACCTGTAAAAAGAAAAAGATTAAACTCTCCCCTTTTGTTTTACTAGTAGGAAAGTTGCCTTCTATTTCTCCACTTTCTCTCCATTAATGCCAATCCTCTTTCGTATCAATGTCAAAATCTGACATAGGGTAAATTGGGGCTGACAATGGAGGTTCGAAATCTGCTATTGACGAGACGACATTAGGGTTATTCTTGAACAAAGACGACGGAGTTTGGGGCTGAGCAACTTGAAGAGTCTGTTACCTTTTTTTTCATTGCATTTCAATGTATCTCGCTGTATTCTATGTATTTCATTGTATTCATTGTCTTTTTTTCCCATTATATTTCAATGTATCTCGCTGTATTCCATGTATTTCATTGTATTCACTGTCTCGCTATATTCCATCAACGAATTCATATGTTTTTTTTAATTAATATAATTTATGTATTCAGATTTAAATTGAGTTTGTTGAGTTATATTTGGAGTCTATTTGTGTTAATTGATTCACTTCCCGTTTATAAACAACTGAATAGACCACGATTTATGCTATTTACGTTACTGTATTCACAAATACATATTGTGAATACAATTGAATACAATAATCGCCTAGCTGTATTTCCCTGTTTCACGCCGAGTTTTGCTACTGTATTCATGAATACAACAGCTTAAATACATCGACTATACTCTAGCAAAACTGAAAATATAGCTATAGGAAGTAATATAGTAAATGGTAGCTACAACTAGCTAATAACCACTAAACAATTGTGGTTTGTGAAAATTTCTCTATTATTTATTCAAAGCTAGAAAGTGTTAGACCGAATAGCAATCAGCTATGGCAGAAAATAAATGAAGGAAACCCTAGGAAGGGTGAGAGAGAAGAGAGAAAGTGAGTAGGTCAAAATAACAAAGACCAGACTCCGATATTTTTATTTTCTTGTATCTCTTATTTACATAACATGTGTATTTATATTTATAGTAACATATGTGTAAAGAATAAAAATAAAATGAAATGAAAATATAATTGGGCCGGGTATCTTCTTATTGTTGCTGGGTTGGGCCCTTTCCTTTTGTTGAAATAGTTGAGTCCATATCAGTGTTTAACAACCCCCTTTAAGCTGGAGGGTGGAAACACACCAAGCTTGCCAAGAATGCTCTGATGAAGCTGCCCAGATATAGCCTTGTTCATAATATCAGCTAGCTGGTTGGTACTAGATACAAAATGCAAAGAGATACGCCCAGAATATAAACACTCACGAACATAATGGCAATCAATCTCAATATGCTTCGTACGTTCATGGAAAACTGGATTATTGGCAATGTGAAGGGCAGCCTGACTATCACAATGGACTGGGACAGGGGAACAAATATGAAGACCAAGATCCCAAAGGAGTCTGACCGGCCATGAAAGCTCAACAGCAACTTTCCCGAGGGCCTTGTATTCAGCCTCAGCTGAAGACAAGGAAATAGTGGGTTGTTTCTTGGTTTTCCAAGATATGGGGCTACCACCAAGTGTCACACAAAACCCAGTAACTGACTTGCGAGAGATAGCACAAGAGGCCTAATCAGAGTCAGAACAGTCCACAAGAGACAAGTCAGAAGAATTTGAGAGAAGCACACCCTGAGAAGGAGCAGTCAATAAGTATCTGAGAACATGCAGTCCAGCCATCATGTGAGGAACATGAGGCTTCTTAATTGGCTCAAATGTTGAACAGAAAAAGAGATATTTGGTGTAGTGTGCTGCAGGAATTGAGCTTGCCAGTTAGTCTTCTGTATAGACTAGGGTCAGTGAGTGGATCACCCATATCCATAGTCAGCTTCACAGAAGGATCCAAAGGAGTCACAACAGAAGAAAAATGATGGCAATTGAACTCAGCAAGAAGGTCAGTAGTGTATTTATGCTGACTCATGACATAGCCCTGAGAAGTCTTTGAGATCTCCAGACCTAAGAAATAGTGAACTGAACCCAAATCCTTTATCGTGAACTGATCATCCGAAAAGGATTTCAGAGATTACATTTCATGGGGATCATCTCCAGCCAATAAGATATCATCAACATAGACAACCAATACCACTAAAGAACCAAAGGAAGACTTGGTGAATAGAGAGTAATCATTAAGACTAGAAATGTAGCCCCTAGAGAGCAAAGCCTCAGACAGTTTGGAAAACCACTATCTGGAAGCTTGCCTAAGGCCATAAAAAGATTTCTTGAGCTTGCAGATTAGAGGAGCAGAAGAAGCAGAGCAGAGATCAAGACCAGGAGGGATTTTCATATAGACCTCCTCATGAAGAACACCATGTAAAAATGCATTATTGACATCCAACTAGTACACAGTCCAACCTCTCTTGATGGCAAGAGTGAGAAGTCATTTGATGGTGGTGAGTTTGATAACAAGAGAGAAGGTTTCAGTGAAATCTATGCCTTCCCTCTGAGTATCACCTCTAATAACCAACCTAGCTTTGTACCTTCAATAGAGCCATCTGCCCTTTGCTTAATCTTATAAACCAATTTGCAGGGAATAGCCTTTTTATGCTGAGGAAGGGGGACAATGTCCCAAGTGTGATTATCCTCAAGAGCATGGAATTCCTTTAGCATGGCCTCTTGCCAACCAGGGTTACCTGCAACCTGCTGGTAGAATCGAGGTTCATGCATGTGAGCTTCACTAGAGGAAAGGGTAGTTTGAGTAGAAGCAGGGTTGGAAATGAGAGATAAATAGACATAATCCTTAAGGTAAGAAGGTTGAATGATAGTTCTAGATGATTTTCTTAAGGGAGGAGGATCAGAAACAGTGGAGGTGGAAATAGAGGAAGAAGGAAGAGGAACAAAGGAAACAGGAGGAGGTGAAGAGGAAGGAAGAGGAGGAGAACTAGGGAGAGAATCAGGATGGATAGGAGAGTGAGTAACCACAGGAGGAGGAGCTGGTATATCCACAAAGGTGGGAGGTAACTCAGGGAAATGAGAAGAATTAGAAGAAGAGTAAGTAAAAGTATGTTCATGAAAGACCACTCTCTAGAGTGAAAAATAGAAGAGTTAGTCAGATTAAGCAATTTGTAACCTTTTTTGCCACATGGATAGCCTAAGAATACACATACAATAGCTCTAGAGTGAAACTTATCCCTGCCTACTTTAGGAGGAGTGGCAAAGCAGAGACAACCAAATGATCGTAACTCGTCATAGGAGCGAGGATGCCCATGAAGTTTTTCAAAAGGCGAGAGTTTAAGAAGGAGAGGTGAATGCATCCCGTTGATAAGATAAGTAGCAGTGAGGACACATTCTCCTCAAAATTTTAGTGGTAGTTTGGATTGGAACAATAGGGCTCTTGATACTTCTAAGAGGTGTTTGTGTTTCCTTTCCACAACACCATTTTGTTATGGAGTATAGGGAATTGAAGTTTGATGTAAAATACCCTGGGAAGCAAAGAAACTGATGGCTTTAGAACTACTCCCAAGTTCAAAACCATTATCTAATCTAAAGGTGTGTATGGAGGAATTGAAATGAACTTTTACCATAGAAGTGAAAGATTTAAGAATTGACAAGGCATTACTCTTGGAAGAAAGAAGAAGAGTCCAAGTGACTCTAGTAAAATCATCAACTAAGGTGAGAAAATACCTAAGGCCATTGTAAGTTTTAGTGTTATAAGGACCCCATATGTCTATGTGAACTAGTTGGAAAGGTATGGTAGAATGAATTGTAATATCATGAAAAGGGAGTCTTTGTTGTCTAGCCATTGGACAAATAGAACATATAAAAGGTTGTTTAGCAGACACTTTGTTAGACAGAAAAGAGATAGATTGCATCTTATGAAAAGGAATGTGACCTAATCTTTGATGCCAAAGTAGATCCATCTTATTAACATATGAAGGTTGATTACAACTAGGTGGAACATTAAGATGTAAAGATGGAGCATCAGACTTATTACATGGAATTCAACCTACTTAAAAAATAGACTCATTACAATTTGCATTAACAACAGAAGATAGAGAGGAACTTGTGCTGGGGAATAAATCTCCATCTGGATAACGATAGTTGAGCCTGCCAGCAGCTTTACCAATTACCAATGGCCTGTAACGACCCGAACGGTCGTTTTGAGCTCTAGCACTCCGTTCAGAAGCCTGAGGCCGTGAGAAGCTTCATTTTGGGCATTATGACTTGTACGCGTGGTCGAAATTGAATTTCGGGAAGTCCAGAGTTGATTTGGAAAGAGAATTCTCATTTCGGAAGCTTAAAGTTGGAAGAATGAACTAGGATGGGATTTTTGAGTAAACGACCTCGGAATTGGGATCTGAAGGTTTCAACAGGTTCGTATGATGATTTCTAACTTGGGCGTATGCCCGGTTCGGGTTTTGTATAACCCGGGAGCATTTTGGCGCCCATTGTGGAAGTTAGCATTTTTGAAGAATTTCATAAATTTGGCTTGAAGTGCATTTCAGTGCTATCGATGTCCGTTTGGGATTCCGAGTCTGTGAATAGCTTCGTATGGTGATTCTGGAGTTGGGAGCGCGATCGGAAGTGAATTCGGAGGTCCGTAGGTCATTTTTGAGCCATTTGGCTAAGGATAGAAATTTGAAGGTTTTTGAGAAGTTTGACTGGAAGTGGACTTTTTGATATCAGGGTCGGAATCCGATTCCGGAAGTTGCAATAGGTCCATAATGTCGAATATGACTTGTATGAAAAATTTGAGGTCAATCGGACGTGATTTGATAGGTTTAAGCATCGAAAGTAGAAGTTGGAAGTTCTAAAGTTCATAAAGCTTGGATTGGGGGTTGATTCATGATTTTGGCGTTGTTTGATGTAATTTGAAGCATCGAGCAAGTCCGTAATGTGTTTTAGGATTGTTTGGTATGTTTGGTTGGGGTCTCGGGGGCCTCGGGTGGATTCCGGGTGATTAACGAATCGAAATTTGGAATTTTGGACAGCCGAAGGATCTGGTTGCTGGTATTTTCGCTTCTGCGGCGGGTTAGCCGCAGAAGCGGAAAGGGAACCGCAGAAGCGGATGGTTGGTCAAGGCTCGAGGAGCGCAGATGCGGTCAAGATTCCGCAGAAGCGGGGCCGCATCTGCGGAAGGATAGTCGCAGAAGCGGAAGAGGGGCAGTTGGAGAGGACCGCAGATGCGGTCATTGTTCCGCAGAAGCGGGACCGCATCTGCGGATGGTGTGCCGCAGAAGCGAAAAAAGGAGGCCCGATGGGTAATCCCAGAAGCGGTATTTGGACCGCACTCGCGGAACCGCAGAAGCGGTCGTTGGACCGCGGGTGCGAAAAATGCTGGGGGCGGAATGGTTGTTTAAAATCGGGATTTTTGCCATTTCTTCTCATATTTTCTTGGCTTGGGCGATTTTTGGGAGAGCTTCAAGTGGGATTTTCGTCATCTATGTTAAGGTAAGTTACTCCTACTCATTTCCAAGTTAAATACAAGATTATATCATGGAATTAGACATGAAAATTGTGGGAAAATTGGGATTTTTGGAAGAAAACCTAGAAAACTTGATAAATTGGATTTTACCACTAATTTGAGCATGGAATTAGGAGTAAATTATATATTTGAGCTAGTGAAGCTATGGGTAGAGTATATCTTCAAAAAATTTTGTATTCCGGGCACGTGCGCCCGAGGGCGTTTTGGTCAACTTTTCGATCGGAGTTAGGAATTGCTATAAATTAGATTGTAACGAATATTTGAGCATATATTAATGGATTTGCGTAACCGTTGGCTAGTTTTGGAGCGTGGTGCATCAATTAGAGTCTTCGGAAGGGCGTGGAATGCCGGTTATGGATCTTCGGAGCGAGGTGAGTCTCCTTTCTAACCTTGTAAGAGGGAATTGTCCCCATAGGTCAAATAATTAATTATGTGCTCCTATTTGCGGGGGCTACGTACGCACGAGGTGACGAGAGTCCGTGTGTAGCCACTATTATGCTATTGTCCGGGTAGTTAGGGCTCAAAATCATGTTATACTTGGATTATTTATGAACCCCTTTGATAGCTTGAATTGCTTGAATCACCTTGGATTAGTAAATGAATTTAAAAGGAGATTAAACATCATTTTTCCTGAATTGTTAAAAAGAGAATTTGTTTTGTTTGGGTAAATATTCCCGATAAGTTCTTAATTGACTGATTGAGCATGTATCTCTATGTGTACCTGCGTCGCATGCATGATTCGCGAGCAGGGTATGTGTTTATTTATAGAACGGGCCGAACGCCTCGGCAGATTAAATAGATGCATCTATAGGCGCGCCGTCGACCCTCGGCAAGTGCACAAGTTTATTTCTATTGGACCGGGCCGTCGCCTCGGTGTGATTTGCGCATGTTATATTGTTGCTTGAGAATTTTAAATGTGAAATTTGCCCTTCGTGGCTTGATATAAATTGATAAGATAATAAAGAGTAAATCTTGAAAATCCTTGATTATTTGTTGAAGGTGTTTACCTGTTTTCTGGCTTCGTGAATTAGGACTGCCATATAAATCCACGATTTTCTCACATTTTTAGTGTATTGTCAATTGACCTCTAGTAAGTGTCGAAGTTGACCATCTCGTCTCTACTTCTTCGAGATTAGACGGGATACTCATTGAGTACACGTTGTTTACGTACTCATACTACACTTCTGTGCATTTTTGTTGCACAGGTATATTTATCTCTAGCAGCCCACTGGGCATAACAGCGCGGATGATTCGGGGACTAGGTGAGTTGCATTCTTCGAGGCGGCCCGCAGCTAGTAAAGTCCCTTCTAGTAAATTGTATTTTCTTTCGGTCCACCGTATTCCGGACGGATGTTGTATTGTATTTTATTTCCTTATCAGTAGATGCTCATGCACTTGTGACACCGGGTTCTGGGATGGTTTTTAAATATTTTTGTATTGATTGCTAGTATTTAATTTGGAATTGGAGCAATTATCTTTTTACTTATGAAATTTAAAGGAAAATCTTGGTTTTCAAAATTGTTAAAGGCAGAGTTTAATTAAGTATTTGGTTGGCTTGCCTGACAGCGGTGTCCGGCGCCATCACGACTCTTAATGGATTTTGGGTCGTGACAACATGGTATCAGAGCACTAGGTTCCTAGGGTCTCACGAGTCATGAGCAAGTCTAGTAGAGTTTCGCGGATCGGTACGGAGACGTCTGTACTTTTCCTCGGGAGGCTGCGGGACTGTTAGGAGTACTTCCCTTCTTGATTCCTTATCGTGCGATTTGATCCTTGGAGGCGTATGCCTTTAATTCATTCCTACTCAATCTTACGCGATGCAAAGCGCTTGTTATAAATCGAGAATTGAAGAATCATAACGGTACTACAGATGTGATACAGGATGTTTCTCCTGGTATAGCTGATCGGATTATTATCGTCGCTTTATGGAAGAACATTTTATTGTTTCAGCTCAGTAACGGTACTTCTGAGGGCTTGGAGGCTAGGCACAAGTTGCCATGATGCTTATGAATGACTGTTCCGCAGTAGTGATATGATGGTAGGATGTTGCCCATGTGTCGGGGCAGTGAATGACTTGAAGGGAGGTTTACTCGATTCAGTATTTTATTCCCGACAGGGGGAAAGGCAATCGAACTAAGGATGGTCAGGTGTGGGCTGGTGGAAGTAATGAGACTTGGTATTTGCAAGCGTAGTGGAGTTTTCTTCTATGTTGGGGTGCTGTTGTCCTAATTGAACGTATTAAGTGTGTCGGTGTTATAATCTTCTACAATTCGCCTTTGGGGCAAGATATTGCGAAATAGTATCGGAGATGCAACTGTCAGATATTGCAGGGTGCGGTGGGTCAGGATTGGATCAGTATTTCTAATGTTGGCGGTTCGAGAAGGATGACTTTCGGAAAGGTTTAACATTAGTAGCAATTTGTGGACTCAAGTACTATGAAGATAGATTTTATTAAGGCAACAACAGGGCAGCAAAAGATGAGAAATGCGTGCGGGAAGTGTCAAGCGGAGTTTTAAACTTCTAAAAAGGCTAGGTATATGAAGCGAAGGTCGAGTAGTCAATTAAGGGGATGAGTTCCGCCAAAGTGGGAGAGTGGCGGAATTGCATATGGGCTTTGCAGTGGGATGACCACGTACCTTAAGGAGAGTTTGGGGCGATTTGAGAATATTAGTGCTTAGTTATTGGGGTCTACGGGTCCAATTTGAAGTAGGGGTTCTTGTGCGGCAGGAGATTTAATATAACGGAAAGGAGCCGCTTGAATGAAGAAGAATACAACATAACTTTGAATTGGAAAGATGTTGCCACACATTTAAATGATGTCCACGAGGGGTAAATGGACCTGTGCAGCTAGAGAGTGAGCTCAGACTCAGGACGGGTTGTGATGTCGTAGTGATTGTACCCCGTGTAGCTGCGCTGGAAGATGTCGGGAGTGATTTCTACAGGTAGTTCATCCCCGAGAGCAGGTTAGCGATCGTGTGGTTGGCGAGCTTCTGCGAAGAATTCTATTGGTTATACAGCAAAGGGATCGGTCGTGCGAATGTTGTTGATGATTCTGAGTATAAAAAGGGGGTGTTCCATAGTAAGATATCGAGCATGTTGGCAGTGAATTGCGCAAGGATTATGTCAATAGGAGATTAAGAATCCTGGTAAATTCCAGAGTGGCGTAATAGTGGCTTCGAGCTAAGTGGGAGAGTCCCACTGCCTATTAGCATATTGCTGAGCTGTTTCAGTTACGAAAAAGAAAATAAGTGGTGAATTAAGCAAAGGGATTATTAAAGGTGGACTATCGTTGGCCTTATTGGCCCATGTCCAGGCTTGGGGAAGGATTCAAGATTTTGTTTGTAAAGATGCGGGTTCCAAGAGAAGGGATTCTGCCATGTGCAGCACCAATGGGGTATTCATGTGCTAGAGGATTTATGGAATTAATTATATTCGGGACCAAGTCAGAGCGGGTGGCTCTCAGTAACGGTTCTGATGGGTTCAAAAAGGGATAAAGTGTGATGCCTAATGATTTCGAGCCTATAGATACGGTTTAGAATGGAGCTTGATAGCAGCCTATGAGAAGAGGCACAGAGTGTTCTATGATGTTTTGACTTGCAGTGTAGAACTTGAGAGGAAAATGAGAAGAGATTTTGGATTCGTAATAGGATTAGCAGAATGGTCATGTCAGTTGAGGGGGCGAATATGCGCGCAAGGAAGGTATGAATTGGTTCGTGGGATTTGAGACAGCATGGTCTCGTGATTCAGGGTCACTCGGGATGAGTGCGGATGGAGTATGATATGTGACGGATGGAGTTAGTATTATCTCTAAGGCAATCAAGGATTAATTGGGAGAAGGTAGATTGATTGGCCATAGTTGAATTGGCATATTGGTGTTAGCGATCAGTTTCCTCAGCGTGATCGAGTTATGCAAGTGATTTGCGATGGTGCGTATCAGGCTTGTCAGCCGCCGTTATCGATGTTATTCAAAATCACTCTACGGTTATGGCTTGTTGTGTGGAAGCAGATTCCGGAAGGGCTATGGTGGTTTAGACCACTACTTAGAGATATGCACATTCTACGGTTATGAAAATTTGCCTGTGTGCTGGTATGGTTCTCCTGAAGTGAGTTATGTGGAAAGCTTTTAAGTGGCGAAATGTCAATCTAACAGTGGTCCCGAAGCGATTATGAGGAACGAGTTCTATCGTATATTGGCATGTTAAATGCAGCAAGTGGTATGGAATTTGAAGTGAAGATGAAGGTAACAATTCGGTGTTGACAAGGATGTCACGAGCTCGGATGAGCAGGAGAGGAGTTTCGATGTTTAAAGTAAGTTGGTTTTTTCATCAGCGTCACCTGAGATCGGTGTTTTGCGAAAAGGGTCTTTGCGTCCTGGTTAATGATTCTTGATGGCTTTTCAGCGTTAGTGCGGTCGGTGGTTCGGAGGTACGACCCAACTATTTGTTATGGTAGGTTCTGGGAGTGTGTCCCACAGGAAGATCGTGCAAGTGTGGCAGGTAGTCACTTGATTGATTGAAGAACTTAAACCGAGTATGAAGATTTGTGATGAGATCGATAAGTTGAGAATATGTGCCTGGAAGGCACTCAGTTACTGAGTTGTGGACAGTGGATGTGTACTCCGGTTATGATGGTTGTTCTTGTGTATAGAGAAGGGGGAAATTAGTATGGACCTTTGAAAGGTTATTGGCTTAGTTGATATGATCGGGATCGACTTGAGGTCGATGGATGAATTTAAATGTGAATATGGGCTCTATGTCAGGCCAGTTGTGTTCATTTCAGTAATGTGCTCCTTGTGGAGGAGTAGTCAGAGTGTTATTTCGCTGTCAGATATTTCGTATAGTGATACGTTGCGCCATGTGGGTTGTGGGACGGCTTGGGAAATTGCTTACGTGTTGAGGATCTGAGTAGAAATGATGCTATATGAACCAAAAGGCTCTTAGGATTCAGATTATATATCGCACCTCAGTTGTGCTTGGGTTTCGTAGCTTATAGCGCTACATGTTCCCTCAGGGATGTTATTATGCACTTAGCGTGCTTGTGACCGAAATTCGATATTTTATTGTAATGAGCAAATTTAGCTCGATGTGCAATCTCCTTATGTGAGATCTATGTTTGGATCGGGTTGCGCGCCGCTACAGTGTGATGTTGAGTATAGTTTTCTATATGCTATTTTCGTGCGTCTCGCTTCCTATTTTTCTAAGGAAAGTCCGGATTAGTGCAGGAGTTAGGTGATTCATTCCAGAGTTCGTTTTCCTTTGGTATCACATTCTAATTGGTAGCCTATTGGCAAGTTGTGGCATCACATGAGACTTTTGATTATGTCCGGGGGTGGCTTATTGCCTGAGCGGTTCGTACTGGGTGAGATGGAATCATTGGATTCAGGATCAGTGCAATCTGACTATATGAAATGTATATTAAGGAGCAAAGATCACGATTTGGTTCAGAATATGGTAATGTTTCTTGTCAGAAGTATAGACTCAATGGTGTGTTGACTCGGCAGTTGATTATGAATTTTTGCACATCTCTTTCGCTGTGGCGGTATTGTAAGAGTTAGAGTAAGACCGGTGTATGTCATGGGGTGCAATGGGAGCTTCAGATTCGTGGAATTTCGACTAAGTTGATCAGAAAATGTTATTGTGGTCCGACGAGTAAAGTGATGCAAGGTGTGAATTCAGCGAAGTTATGCAGTCATGGTTGGGTACAGCGTGTGGTGATTGATACGGTGTTCGTATGTTGGAAACAGGCCTGACAGAGAATTTCGGATGTTGGAATTGGGCTCTAAGGCCTATCTGCTTGAATAAAAGGAAATATCTTTAGAATTGATCGAGCAAATGCGCTCAATGAGTCGTGGTAGCATGGGAAGGTGCATGAGGTGTTAAACAGTGACTTCAGACCACTTCAGTGTAGTTCTCAGCACGTTCGAGGACAAACGTATGTTTAAGTGGGAGAGAATGTAACGACCCGACCGGTCGTTTTGAGCTCTAGCACTCCGTTCAGCAGCCTGAGGCCGTGAGCAGCTTCATTTTGGGCATTATTACTTGTACGCGTGGTCGGAATTGAATTTCGGGAAGTCCAGAGTTGATTTGGAAAGAGAATTCTCATTTCGGAAGCTTAAAGTTGGAAGAATGAACTAGGATGGGATTTTTGAGTAAACGACCTCGGAATCGGGATCTGAAGGTTCCAACACGTTCGTATGATGATTTCGGACTTGGGCGTATGCCCGGTTCGGGTTTTGTATAACCCGGGAGCGTTTTGGCGCCTATTGTGGAAGTTAGCATTTTTGAAGAATTTCATAAGTTTGGCTTGAAGTGCATTTCTGTGCTATCGATGTCCGTTTGGGATTCCGAGTCTGTGAATAGCTCCGTATGGTGATTCTGGAGTTGGGAGCGCGATCGGAAGTGAATTCGAAGGCCCGTAGGTCATTTTGGAGCCATTTGGCTAAGGATAGAAATTTGAAGGTTTTTGAGAAGTTTGACCGAAAGTGGACTTTTTGATATCGGGGTCGGAATCCGATTCCGGAAGTTGCAGTAGGTCTGTAATGTCGAATATGACTTGTGTGCAAAATTTGAGATCAATCGGACGTGATTTGATAGGTTTAAGCATTGAAAGTAGAAGTTGGAAGTTCTAAAGTTCATAAAGCTTGGATTGGGGGTTGATTCATGATTTTGGCGTTGTTTGATGTGATTTGAGGCCTCGAGCAACTCCGTAATGTGTTTTAGGATTGATTGGTATGTTTGGTTGGGGTCCCGGGGGCCTCGGGTGGATTCTGGGTGATTAGCGGATCGAAATTTTGAATTTTGACAGCTGAAGGATCTGGTTGCTGGTATTTCCGCTTCTGCGGTGGGTTAGCCGCAGAAGCGGCCCACAGAAGCGGAAAGGGAGCCGCAGAAGCGGATGGTTGGTCAAGTCTCGAGGACCGCAGATGCGGTCAAGATTCCGCAGAAGCGGGACCGCATCTGCGGATGGTGTGCCGAAGAAGCGAAAAAAGGAGGCCTGATGGGTAACCGCAGAAGCGGTATTTGGACCGCACCTGCGGAACCGCAGAAGCGGTAGTTGGACCGCAGGTGCGAAAAATGAATGGGGGCAGAATGGTTGTTTAAAATCGGGATTTTTGCCATTTCTTCTCATATTTTCTTGGCTTGGACGATTTTTGGGAGAGCTTCAAGTGGGATTTTCGTCATCTATGTTAAGGTAAGTTACTCCTACTCATTTCCAAGTTAAATACAAGATTATATCATGGAATTAGACATGAAAATTTTGGAAAAATTGGGATTTTTGGAAGAAAACCTAGAAAACTTGATAAATTGGATTTTACCACGAATTTGAGCATGGAATTAGGAGTAAATTATATATTTGAGCTAGTGAAGCTATGGGTAGAGTATATCTTCAAAAAATTTCGGATTCCGGGCACGTGCGCCCGAGTGCGTTTTGGTCAACTTTTCTATCGGAGTTAGGAATTGCTAAAAATTAGATTGTAACGAATATTTGAGCATATATTAATGGATTTGCGTAACCGTTGGCTAGTTTTGGAGCGTGGTACATCAATTAGAGTCTTCGGAAGGGCGTGGAATGCCGGTTATGGATCTTCGGAGTGAGGTGAGTCTCCTTTCTAACCTTGTAAGAGGGAATTGTCCCCATAGGTGAAATAATTGATTATGTGCTCCTATTTGCGGGGGCTACGTACGCACGAGGTGACGAGAGTCCGTGCGTAGCTACTATTATGCTATTGTCCGGTAGTTAGGGCCCAAAAGCATGTTATACTTGGATTATTTATGAACCCCTTTGATAGCTTGAATTGCTTGAATCACCTTGGATTAGTAAATGAATTTAAAAGGAGATTAAACATCATTTTTCCTGAATTGTTAAAAAGTGAAATTGTTTTATTTGGGTAAATATTCCCGATAAGTTCTTAATTGACTGATTGAGCATGTATCTCTATGTGTACCTGCATCACATGCATGATTCGCGAGCAGGTTATGTGTTTATTTATGGAACGGGCCGAACGCCTCGGCAGATTAAATAGATGCATCTATAGGCGCGCTGTCGACTCTCGGGAAGTGCACAAGTTTATTTCTGTTGGATCGGGCCGTCGCCTCGGTGTGATTTGCGCATGTTATATTGTTGCTTGAGAATTTTAAATGTGAAATTTGCCCTTCGTGGCTTGATATAAATTGATAAGATAATAAAGAGTAAATCTTGAAATCCTTGATTATTTGTTGAAGGTGTTTACCTGTTTTCTGGCTTCGTGAATTAGGATTGCCATATAAATCCGTGATTTCCTCACATTTTTAGTGTATTGTCAATTAACCTCTAGTAAGTGTCGAAGTTGACCATCTCGTCTCTACTTCTTCGAGATTAGACGGGATACTCATTGAGTACACATTGTTTACGTACTCATACTACACTTCTGTGTATTTTTGTTGCACAGGTATATTTATCTCTAGCAGCCCACTGGGCATAGCAGCGCGGATGATTCGGGGACTAGGTGAGTTGCATTATTCGAGGCGGCCCGCAGATAGTAAAGTCTCTTCCAGTAAATTGTTTTTTCTTTAGGTCCACTGTATTCCGGTTGGATGTTGTATTGTATTTTATTTCCTTATCAGTAGATGCTCATGCACTTGTGACACCGGGTTCTGGGATGGTTTTTAAATATTTTTGTATTGATTGCTAGTATTTAATTTGGAATTGGAGCAGTTATCTTTTTACTTATGAAATTTAAAGGAAAATCTTGGTTTTCAAAATTGTTAAAGGCGGAGTTTAATTAAGTATTTGGTTGGCTTGCCTGACAGCGGTGTCCGGCGTCATCACGACCCTTAATGGATTTTGGGTCGTGACATGGCCTCTTTAGAGAAGGGCCCTGTAGAGAACAATGGAATTTGGTAAGAACTATTATACAATTCAGCTGAGTAATAAGTTGATGAATAGAGATTAAATTGAAATGGAAAGATGGTACTAGAAAGAAATTAAGTAAAGTTGTATCCTGTCTTAGATGTAAGGACCCAGTTGATATAACGTTAACTTTGTATCCATTAGGTAAGGTGATAAGAAATAGTCTAGTTAAAGGCACAACATTGTGAAGCAAATGTTTGTGTGGAGTCATGTGATTAGTGGCCCCTAAATCCAAGATCCAAGGGTTTGGATTAAATTGTGAAGAAGCACACACATGGAATCTGCAGGCTCTACAGCATAGGTAGTAAACAAACCTGCAAAGTGAGCAAAGGCAGAATCCTCATCTGATTGAATAGATGGAGCAGCAACATGAGAGACCTGAACTTTTTGAAATAGACTGAGGAGATATTGATATTGCTCCTTTGTAAACCCATGAACTGGAGTAGAATTACCAGGAGATCGGTTGAACCCAGAAGATGATTGAGGATAAGAAACATCACTTTGGACACAAGAGGTAGACTTCTTGCTCTTAGTGAAGTTCAAGTCAGAAGGAAAATCATGCAGCCTATTTCATTTTTCCACAGTGTGACCAGGCTTCTTGCTGTATTTACATGAAACTATGGTCACATTCTTCTTGGGTTCAAAGTTGATTTTCTGAGTAAAATTTCGATTGTTGTTGTACTGAGCAGGGGAGACAGAGAAAGAAGCAGAATCCCTAGAAAAATTGGAAACATTTGAAGGAGACTCCTTTTGACTCTTATCTTGTTGAAGAAGTGAGTAAGCCTTGCTTATAGGAGGGAGAGGACTCATCATCATGATGGCACTCTTGACAGTAGAGTAGGACTCATTCAACCCATTCAAGAACTGAAATAATTGTTGGTCCTCTATGAATTTTTGAAGTGCTCCACATGAGCACATTGGACAAACATAAGAGGAGTTTTGTTCATCCCATAAGCTTCTAAGCTTAGTGAAGTAGGTAGCAATGTTTGATGATCCTTGAGTGGTTGTACTAATTTCTCTTTGGATTTGAAGGTACTTTGACCCATTTGACTGACCAAATCTCTCATTAATGTCTTTCTAGACTTCTTTTGCAGTCTTAAGACACATGACACTGGTGGCAATTTCTCTAGACACAGAATTAGTTATCCATGCTTTTACCATGTCATTGCACCTTCCCTAGTATGGATAATAAGGGGAATCTAGTGAAGGTAGAGGGACTCTACCATCTAAGAGTCCTAACTTGTTCTTTGCAGATAAAGAGGTAAGCATACTGCTTCTCCATTGAACAAAACCACAACCACTGAAAGGCACAGACACCAATTGATTACTAGGGCTATAAGACAGATGCACATATAAGGGATGGGATGGGTCAATCGTGAAAGGAGTAAAGCCCTTAGAGGTTGTACTACTAGGGAGTCTATGTTTTCCATAATACTACCCATACAATGAATTTCAAGTTTAGTAAGTTGAAACAAAAATAGTTAACAAACGAAGTAACACAATTTCTACATATGCTACACGCAATCTCAGATTTATACGATTTTGGAGCTGAACAGGAAAGTTATTACCAGCCTTCTTCTCAAACTTAAAGAAGAAAAGTCTTCTGTGGACGTATTATCGTAGAAAGCGGATTTGAAGAATTTACTGAAGTAAACCTCAGAAAACCAAACCTTGCAACAATATCAGACGCCTGAAGAAAGAAAGCAAGGAAATCCTCAAATTCTGATGAGCGAATCGTCGATTTGCCAACTGTCTTTGAACAACCAGAGACGGAAAGGGAATCGTCCAAAACTCTGAGCAAGGGTAACATTGGACTGAAGCTCATGAAGCAAGGAATCGTAATTCCTGCTCTGATACCATGTTAGACTGAATAGCAATAAGCTATGGCGGAAAAGAAATGAAGGAAACCCTAGGTAGGGTGAGAGAGAAGAGAGAAAGTGAGTCGGTCAAAATAACAAAGACCAGACTCTGATATTTTTATTTTCTTGTATCTCTTATTTACATAACATGTGTATTTATATTTACAGTAGCATATTGTATCGAATAAAAATAAAATAAAATAAAAATACAAATGGGCCGAGTATCTTCTTATTGTTGCTTGGCTGGGCCCTTTCCTTTTGTTGAAACAACTGAGTCCATATCAGTGTTAACAGAAAGTCAATGGTATTTGTGCAACTGAGGGTTGTGATGATATATGATGAAATAGATATGTAATTAAGCTCTTGCCTAGATATGGAAATGGGGCGGGGCTGGGCAAGCCTTGACCTCCTAACATTTTGACCCGCCCTGTCCCGTTTATGTCTTTTTTATTTATCTATTATTTTTCTTTATTTTTTCTTTTTCAATATTCTAAAATATTTTTGTAACTTCTTAAATTTTTTATCTGAACTTTATATAAATAAAGAACTAATTTGGACTAATGGAAACAAAAAGAATAAACACAATTTATTATAATTTAAAATATTTCTACACGTAAAAATTATACCATTAAATTCATTATTTCACTAATAACAATACGAAGAATTTAACAAGTAATCTAACTGGACCATACCGTTATAGTTAATATATTCAAAGCCATATCCACACACAAAAAAAATGATAACAAAAAGTAGAGAAGAAGTGATACTGAATTATTCAATCAAAATGTCAAATAGATTATAGTCCTGCCCTACCCTGCCCTGCCCCATCTAAATCTTTCCCTACCCTGCAAAATTTAGTATTTTCCCCGCCCCACCTCAATTTCCATCCCTACTATTGCCATGTGAATTTCTAACAACTTCTGCATAGTGTCCCTTTTAAATCAAGTGGCAGATTTATCTGCAAGAAGATTTCTATTTTGTTTCTTATGTAACCAGTATTTTCCCTTTCTCTGTAACTTAATTTGAGTATTTTAAATATGTTTGCCTACTTTGATTGACATATCATTAGAGAAATGCTAGTGGCCTACAAATTTCTCATCAAATATTTTTATTTCATTATTTCCGCTTGATAGTGATCAGTCTACTTTAGTTGTGGAGTAAGAGGATTATCCAATGACATCAATGCAAATCACCAAGCAAATACATTTTTTTTGCTTGAAAGATTCATTAATACTAAGATAGAAGGGATACAAGGTTTGTAACTGAATGTATAGTTCTAGTTCCAGTTACATCAAAATCTAAAAGTGCGTAAATGAAAGCTTGAGGGGGGGGGGGGAGTCAAAAATTTGAATATCTTGAGGATTGAGCTGAGTCATCGATTTGCCATATTTTGCTAGAGTATAGGCCACGCCATTACCCTCCGGATACACGTGGTCAATGTGTTGGACTTGGAGATCATGAAGGATCAACCTGCTTGCATGCAATAAATGTTAGTGTTTGGGATTATCCGTCTGAATGAGTTTGATCAATACCTGTGAATTTTTTTCAATGATTAGTGGCCATAAATGTCGAGTGAGTGCAATTTGTAGAGCATAGAAAAGTGCAAAGAGTTCTGCTTGTAATACGTCGGTGTGTGGAATATGTTTGATAAATCCAGTAACCCATCTGCCCATGATTGGTTGATTGATCAAATGCTCCATCGATATTGAGCTTATAATGATGTGTGGGAGGTCGTGTCCAAGAGACATAGTGAGATACCGTCACGACCCAACTTTCCCTCCGTTTGGGTATCGTGATGGCACTTAGTCTTAAGGATTAGGAAAGCCTGATATTATATTAAACTACAACAACTTTTAAATGACATCTAATAAATTTGAAAAAAAAATCTCTTTAAACTTTACAACCCCAAAACCGGTAGTACAAGTCATAAGCTCTACAGAGTTTCGCTAGAACTTATAAACACAACTGTATGGAAATAAGTACAACAGTGTGAATATAAAATAGGAAGGTGACTCCGAAGCCTGCGAACACAGCAACAGGTTTATTTTGAGTCTCCTCAGCGACGGCCCGCACAGCTACAAACGAACAATACTTGGGTCTGCACAAAAAAAATGTACAGAAGAGTAGCATGAGCACACCACAGCGATGCCCAGTAAGTATCAAGACTAACCTCGGTGGAGTAGTGACGAGGAGCAGTCAAGACACCTACTAGTCAAATAAACTGTAGAAATAAAAGCATAGGAACAACAGAGCACGAGATATATATAAAGACTACACGATATGGTTAACAATACAACAATCACAATATGGAAGATAAACAACAAGTGACAACCGAAACACCGTAATAATGACATAAAAGAGTGAGCAGAAACACAAACCAAGATCTTAAATCACAATTGAAGTAACGACAAGTAATAACTCAAAAATTGCGATAGTTTTCACATCAAGTCTTAGCCAACAACTCCACGAAGTTTCGAACCTCGATTAGAATTACCGCTCACGGGTCCCAATACCTGAACCCTAACACTTGGCATCCTGTTCCCTCATTCACACCTCATGATCATACTGACAACTCACCGATTAACTAGAGCCACCCTCACACATATGACAAACAAATGAGGGTGTATATCTATACTTAACAATACCAGGGGAAAACTTCTTAACCAATAGGAGTATTTAGCTACGTGTATACTTGTGCAAGTGTTATAACATAGATCATACCAGTTAAAGACCTAAGGAAAAGAACGGACAGCACGTAAGGCGTTTATTCACAACTTCCATGAGGTAGAACTCATACAGGTAAACGTACCATAACAAAACATCAACAACAAGAATACCCCCAGGCCATCACAAGTATCACAATCAAATCCCTGACATAGCCCACCTTGTCTCGCCACATGTGCAATAATAACATAATAGGTACCCGCCTTGTTTCGCCACACGTGCATCATAATGTTCCCACCTTGTCTTGCCACATACGAAATCCACATATAACATACATATATCCCGCCTTATCACGCCGCATGTGCAATATATCAATAGTAACAATAGCACGACAAAAACCTCATGCAACCCTATAACAACAACCGCACGGCAGAGACCTCGTGCAACTTTATAACAACAACCGCATGGCAGAAACCTCGTGCACCAATACAACCAGTACAACAACAACAACGACAGTAATACAAAGTACAGCGAGTGAATCCACTCCAACACTTTAAATCACAAGGAAACGATAGAAACAATTCACAAGGAATAACCAAAGTAAGGAAAATGAAGGGGCATAAAGGGAACAGTTCAACAAAAGGGGAAATCTAACATGTAACAATGGCCCCACAATATACAAGTCAATAACAAGGAAATCAACATGAGTTCAGTAGTCCCAAACAAAGCAAGTCAACAAAGATATAGGTTATCTAAACTCGTTTTTAAGGTTGGAATTACGAGGATGTTTGACAATTCAGTTAAGGAAAGGTGATCTTAGCTTCACTTAAAACTAGACAATTATAGGAGGGATGATAACAAATCTCAAATAAGACAGGCACTTATGAAAATATAGCATGACAATAGGAGAGACGAAATTCTTCAGTTAAATCAAATAGGATGACAATTAGGCAATAAGAGTGAATCATGAAGCAATTAATTCCATTTAAACATGTAGAAACGAAACTAGTAAGTAGGGACGCAGTCATATCAAGAATAAGTCCGTACATAGTGAATATAAGAACCTAAGAACCCTAAAGGCCAATTCCCCACAAATAAGTCCGAGTACGCACTCGTCACCTCGCGTACACGAACTACAATCAACACAGAAGACCCAAATCCTAAGGGGAAGTCCCCCACACAATGTAAGGCAAGATACTTACCTCAAAGACGACAAACCGATACTCTAAAATGCACTTCTCGGGTGCAAAGACCTCCGGACGGCTCAATTCCAACCAAAATAACTTCAAAGCACAAATAAAACACATAAGAAACTATTCCGGATCATAAAGTCTCAATCTTTAACAAATTTCGATTATTAGTCCAAAAGTCGAACCCCGCGCCCGCACCTCGGAACCCGACAAATTTTACAAAATCCGAATACTCATTCCAATATGAATTCAACCATACAAAATAATCAAATTCCGATACCATTTGGTCCCTCAAATCACGATTTTTTATTTTTGAAATTTTCTTCAAAAACTCACAATTTCCTCAACCCAAAACACACTTTAAATGATAAAAACAAAGAGAAAATCATGGAATATGTTAAATTCTAGGTGAAGAACACGTACACAATCAATTCCTGTGAAAAACCCTCAAATAATCGCTCAAAACCGAGCTCCACAAGTCAAGATATGAATAAAATGATCTAACCCTCGATTTTGGAATATATTCTGTCTGCCTAGGCATCTGTGCATCGTGAACGCGGAAGAAGGATCGCGTTCGCGAAGAGGAAAAATGAAGGCTGTCCAGGTTGCTCATCGCGAACGCGGAGAAGAAGAGCCAGGACTACGCGAACGCGTAGGGAAGGATGCGAACGCGAAGAGTAAGAATGTAGAGCTTCGCGAACGCGAAGTGTTGAACGCGAACGCGAAGAAGGATTTCGAGGTAGTCATTAACAAGACATCACGAACGCGAAAGGCCGTTCGCGATCGCGTAGGAGAACACTAGAAGCAGAAAAACAACAGTTCCAAAAGTCGGAAAAATGACCCGTAGCCCACCCGGAACATACCCAAGGCCCCCGGGACCTCGTCTAAACACACAAACAAGTCATATAACCTAACACGGACTCGCTCGAGGTCTCAAATCATAACAAACAACACCGAAAATGCAAATCGCTCCATGAATCGTACTATGAACTTTTAATTCTTCCAATATTGAAAACTCGTGCCGAAACCAATCAAATCAACCTGGAATGACGCCAAATTTTGCAGACATGTCCAAAATGACATAACGGAGCTGCTCTAACTCTCGGAATAACATTCCGACCCTGATATCCCAAAAGTCAACCATGGGTCAAACTTCTCCATTTTTCAAACTTCAACTTTTTCCAACTTCCGCCGAAACGCCTCAAGTTACACTACAGACCTCCAAATTTGAATCTGGACGCGCGCCTAAGTCTAAAATCACCATACAAAGCTGTTAAGTTCATCCAGAACCCATTCCGGAGCCGTTTACTCCAAAGTCCAAACCAGTCAAATTCTCACCGCTTAAGCTTCCAAAACTAGATTCCTTCTCCCAATTCGACTCTGAATCATCCGGTAACTGAATTTAACCATGCACGCAAATCGATAAACATAAAACGAAGCTTCTCAAGACCTTATGCCGCTGAACGGAGCTTAAATTCCCAAAACGACTGGCCGGGTCGTACATCCTCCCCCTCTTAAAATAAACGTTCGTCCTCGAACGTGCCAAGATTTGCCTCGAAGCCCTCAAATAGCTGAATGCACACTTCCAACATACACCCGCGGGTGATCCTACGTCACCCCAGTCTGCATAAACCTGAAGACACCGTCTCAACTGAAATTTAGCCTTTCTACCAATACCAATAAGCCTTAGAGCCAAAATTCTCACTTTCTATTCACTTCCAAAAGACCCGATGCTAAATCCACATCCGATACCAGTCTCAACTAGCTGCAACCACTTATGCCTATACCCGTAGAGTGCAACCACACAACATACGCACCACACATAGGCCTACAATAACATTCCTAATCACAATACCTGCCCGAAATCAATTCCTGCACCGACCACTAACCTTATATTCAATAGGAACCTGTTTCAAACCTCCACAACACTGACGATGATACAAGAACCACGAAAACCTCATGACTAACACCTGAATCAACAAGCCACAACTAACACCACCGGGCACACACCCCGCAAGGCTAAAATTTAAGAGCACAAAACGACAATGACTGGATATGTAAGGAGAACACATATGAGAAACATCAACAAGCCCGACAAGCAAAATTTTCTTTCAGTACTAACCTACAAAACAATATAACAAGAAAGAATTAAAGCATGTAAACAAATCACAAGGATCTTATACTAATATAACTTCCACCGCGGTACTCAGCCCTGTTCAAACACATCAAATCACATGAAATCACGAGGGTCCCGCCCTCAACTCTGAATCACAAGTAGGGTATACATCAAACCAGCTGGAAACTCTCACAAGACCAATCCCATCAACAAAATTACAACACGTGCTGGCTCTCACACTGGTGGAGCATAAAACAAATCGCAGCTCGTAGCCAAAATACTCAAAAATCACATCAAGCCTACCGTAATGGACAATAGGAATTTACTACTAGTCTCATACCTCTCAATAAGGAATAGAAACAGACGATAGACACGGGCTATCGCTCATAGAACCTCCCAAAAAGGGAAACATATAATAGAGCAATTCATGAATCGCACTCATGAGTGGAGAAGTAAATAGGGGAACTCGCCCCGGTAAGCAGAACTGTAATGAACTATGGATGGTGCTCCTCTATAACAATCAAGATCATACCTGAATGACATTATCTGGCGCAGCAGCCTCAAGCCTACCATACGAAACACATCAACGGGCCGGGCATCCCCCTCTTAGGCGCCTTCTACCCACATGAATACCTTGCTATGGCACATCGGCCGAAGTCTGGGACAACCTCTCACCATATGGCTAGTATCTCCACACTCAAAGTAGCCTCTCTGCTAACGAGGCTGTGGGAACTATGTGGTACGGGTACTCGGAGACCTATGAACATTTGAATCACCGTGCGAAGCCTGAAGCGCAAATTGAACTGGCTGACCCATAAAACCTCTACCATGTCGTGCCCTGCCTCCATAATAAGGACCAGCGGATTCCCCAGTCTACGAGGCTCCCTCGCCTCCCTGCACTCTTTCTCCTGAGCTCGCCTGACCTCTCTCTCATGGCCCCGACTGACTCCTCTCTCCTCTCGCTCTCGAGCCAGCATGCCCTCCACCCTCCTAGAAATACTCACGATCTACTGATACGAAATATCTCTCTCCAACTCCAGGGCCATACTAGTCCTGATGTTGGGATGGAGTCCCTCAATAAACCAGCGGACCCTCTCCCGAACAGTAGAAACCAAAGTCGGCGCATGTCTGGCCAAATCACTAAATCTGATGGTGTGCTCTGATACTGACATAGTGCCCTGGCGCAGCTGCTCAAACTTTGTGCGCCATGCATCCCGAGGGGACTGAGGTACGAACTCTCTCAGGAACATCTCTGAGAACTGAAACCATGTAAGTGAAACTGACTCGGTCGGGCTACCCAAATCATATGCCCGCCACCACTGATAAGCCACTCCCTTAAGCTGGAACGTGGCAAAAGCAACTTCACTCGACTCAACAATACCAATAGTGCGGAGAATGCGATGGCAACTCCTCCAGAAAACCCTTTGCACTCTCTGAAACCAAACCGTTGAATGTAGGAGGGTCGTATTTCTTGAACCTTGCAAGTCTAAGCTGCTCTTTTTCAGATGCTACTGACTACGGGCTGAACTGGAACCACAGGTTATGCCGCCATAAAGCTTGGAACCTGACCAACATGAACTCGCTGCTCTGGGGTGTGGGTGGCGGGAGTCTGAGTCCCTCCCCCAGTCTGTGAAGTAGCTGGGGCAGCTGGAATCAACCCCGCCTGAGCCAATGTACCAAACATGCTCATGAACTGTGCTAAGGTCTCTTGAAGTCCGGGGTAACAATAGGCACCTCCAGTACCTGCCCCCAAACTGGAGCTACCGGCGGCTCCTCAACAGCTGCTCTGGTGGGTGCTCTAGCTGTGGCACGTACTCATCGTCGGCCTCTGCCTCCAGTGGCACCCGCTTCGGGAGAAGCATCGTCGGTAACTGCAGCGCGTGTCCTCACCATCTGTGAGAGAATGGAATGATAAAAGTTCAGGCACCGAGATCAATTAACTCGTACGATAGGAATGAAAGAAGTGAGATTGTCCTAATAGTTCTGTAGCCTCTCGAAGATAAGTACACGCGTCTCCGTACCGATCCGCAAGACTCTACTAAACTCGCTTATGACTTGTAGCACCTATGAACCTAGAGCTCTGATACCAACTTGTCACGACCCAACTTTCCCTCCGTTTGGATATCGTGATGGCACCTAGTCTTAAGGACTAGGTAGCCTGATATTATATCAAACTACAACAACTTTTAAATGACATCTAATAAATTTGAAAAAAAAAATCTCTTTAAACTTTACAACCCCAAAACCAGTAGTACAAGTCATAAGCTCTACAACGTTTCGCTAGAACTTCTAAACATAAATGTATGGAAATAAGTACAATAGTGTGAATATAAAATAGGAAGGTGACTCCAAAGCCTGCGAATGCAGTAACAGGTTTACCTTGAGTCTCCTCAGCGACGGCTCGCACAGCTACAAACGAACAATACCTGGGTCTGCATAAAAAAATGTGCAGAAGAGTAGCATGAGCACACCACATCGGTGCCCAGTAAGTATCAAGACTAACCACGATGGAGTAGTGATGAGGAATAGTCAAGACACCTACTAGTCCAATAAATAGTACAAATAAAAGCATAGGAACAACAGAACACGAGGTATATATAAAGACTACACAATATGGTTAACAATACAACAATCACAATATGGAAGAAAACATCAAGTGACAACAGAAACACCATAAGAATGACATAAAAGAGTGAGTAGAAACACAAACCAAGATCTTAAATCACAATTGAAGTAAAGGCAAGTAATAACTCAGTAACTGCGACAGTTTTAACATCAGGTTTAGCCAACAACTCCATGAAGTTACGAACCTTGAATAGAATTACTGCTCACGGGTCTCAATACCTGAACCCTAACACTTGGCATCCTGTGCCCTCATCAGACCTCATGATCATACTGACAACTCACCGATTAACTAGAGCCACTCTCACACATATGACAAGCAAATGAGGGTGTATATCTATACTTAACAATTCCAGAGGAAAACTTCTTAACCAATAGGAGTATTAAGCTACGTGTATACTTGTGCAAGTGTTCTAACATAGATCATACCAGTTAAAGACATAAGGAAAAGAACGGACAGCACGTAAGGCGTTTATTCACAACTTCCACGAGGTAGATATCATATAGGTAAACGTACCATAACAAAACATCAACAACAAGAATGCCCCCAGGGCATCACAAGTATCACAATCAAATCCCTGACATAGCCCACCTTGTCTCGCCACGTGTGCAATAATAACATAATAGGTACCCGCCTTGTTTCGCCACACGTGCATCATAATGTTCCCACCTTGTCTCGCCACATACGCAATCCACATATAACATATGTTGATACCCAATTTTTCCTTATGTATTTTTTTTAATATGCAAAATATTTTCAAAATAGCATATGTATGCATATATAATGTATGTCCAAGTGTCTCATTATTTTTCCGTAATTTTTAAAGGTTTTTAAATCAATTTATTTCGCTATTTTATCCATAAAAACCCCAATAATTATTTCTAAAATTATCATTTTTGGTGATTCACTTGTTGAAATTTTATATTTATGCTAAAATATAGCTAAGGGAATTCTCGCATATTTTTACAAAATTATTTAGTATTTTTATGACTAAATTATATAATTACAATATCAGCCTCTTTTAGGATTTAATTGCGTTTATGTCCATAAAATTAAGTCCAGTATTTTAAATGGTTCATTAGATGTTTTAGTACTTTTAATTTGTTTTAAGAAATCAATTTACTATTTTTATAATTTTAAATAGGGAAAAATGGCTATTTAAATGATATCCCAATTTCATTCCAATTATTGCCTGAAATTGAGCCCAAATCAAACCCGATTTCCCAACCCAATCGCGACTCAAATCCGACCCCCTAACCCAATTTAAATGACCCAACCCGGACTCCCCACCTAACCCCTTTAATCCCAGCCGTTGATCGTTTAGATCAACGGCTCCCATTACCCCTTTCCTTTTTAACCCAAACGACCCCTTTACCCTACCCCATTCCTCACCAACCGCCGCCTATGAATCCCTCTTCTCTCTCAACTCTCTCTGAAACTCTTACAAACCCTAGCCGCCGCCATCAAACTACATCCTAATCCACCCTAAGCCCTGCCTAATCCATGGCCCCTCGTGGTCACTTGAGACGTGTAGGGACTTCCTATGGCTCCTGGGTGTTTGTTCTTGTGGTTTCACGGTCAGACCTTGAGGGAGTCTGGTCCAGTACTTGTTCGATTTCAGTTCTTCTCCGGTGATCCTTGACCTTTCTCCGGCTAGCCATGGCCGTTCGAGTCAGATCCTTGACTCCCCTGGTTAGATCGGTAACTTTCAGAGCCTTTCTCACCTTTTTCTGAGTTTTTCGAAACCCTAATCTTTAAGATCTTTCAACTTTCTTTCAGATCTGCTTTAGGTCTGTACTTGCTATGACTTTCTTAAGTGTTTCTCGAAGGTTCTTTAGCCTGCTTTCAAAAACGACTCTTCATTTTTTTCCGATTAGGGTTTTCCTTTAAGTTATTTCAAAAAAAAAATCTCTTCTCTGATTTTGACGTGTTTCTGATTTTGCTATGTTTTATTCATTTTGTTCTTCTATCTGAGTTAGCATGTTAAAACCCTAATTTCTTTTGGGTCTCAATCGAGTTCCGAAGCTATTTGTTAGATGTGTGCTTGTTTGTTTAAATTTTTGCTTGACTTGTCTGTTTACCATCTTTTGAACTCGATTGTCGTTGAAGACTCTAGGTCTTTGGGTCTGAAATTGTTTGTTTGAACATTTGAATCGATTGAAAGTTCTTGTTCCAGACTCTCTTTTCTTTATGTGACTTATCTGTTTTTTACTATCTTTCAACTCGACTATGGCTGAAACCCTAACTTTTCAAAAAAGGTTTCCTCACCCGTTACTATGAGACCTTTACTTGTTTGACTCTCTTCTTTACTTTGGCTACATGTGTGAGCCCTGACTATCTATTGAATCCTATGTTTATTGCTACTACTATCGCATGTTGTTTCTTTTGCCAATGTGCTTGGCCTCGCATGTCTAATGTCTTCCATTCGCTCTGTTTATATTCTAAAGTGCAGAAGCATGCTTCTTCTTTGATTGACCCTAATCGTGTGACTGATTTCAAAGCTTTTCTTTCATGAGCCCAAATTTCACTCGCCTATTTAGAATTGATTGATTCTTTACTGTAATATCTACCATGCCGAATCCTTTCCAAAAATAAGCATATTATCGTACTCAGACTTGATTGTTCACTGCATGTTTTTACTACTCCTTTTTGGCAATAATCAGTCTGTCTCTAAATTGATTTCCTTCCTTATTTGAATCTGTTACTACCCGTTAAAAAGTGATTCCGTAATTAAAGGGAATCACTTGTATAATTGATTCTGACTGTTGATTGTTTCCATATTTGTATTAAACTTTACTTATTACCCCTCCTTCAGTCGTTTTCAAAAAACTATAAATACCCTGCACCCCTCTTCTTTAAAAAAAAACGAACAAACCATCTGAGTTCAGAACACACACTTCACTCAAAACTCTCTCTCTTTTCTCTGTTACTACTTGTGCTTACTGCTTTGTCTAGCCGGCTGAAAGCCAAGGCTAGGCTGTGGAAATTTGTTTACCTTTTCCTTTCTGCATTCGCTTCTTACTGGTATGTCCTAGTTAATTTTCCAGCATCAATGACAACATGTCTCTTTACTATTTCGTTCACTCTTGCCTATTTCCTGCTTATGTTTAATCAAGTTTCATCACTAAGCATGTTGTACATTAATGTGTTCCTTTATGTATAAATACTCTGTCAGTCATTTGATTATGTGATTATGTCTCATGAATCCCAAACCCCCATATGCCATATGTGCGTGTATTCTCTGTTTGGTTTGAGGGCATGTCAGCATTAGACATTGCTGTGCATGACCCAAACCTGACCCTCCCTGGGGTCATATGCTTCATATCCCCTCTATGTGTTGTGTTCTCTGGCTGGGTTATGGGCATACCAGCACCATCTATTGCTGTGCATGACCAAACCTGACCCCTCCTAGGGTCATATGCTCCCTGCAATGTATTCCCAAACCCCTGACCCCTTGTGCAAAAATGCTGATTCTGTGCAGTGTTAGCTTTACTACTACTGTTTTCCAATTACCCTTACCCTTTACTATTCTCAACCCAATTTTAAACAGATCTCTGTCTCTGCACTTCCACTATACTCTTAGACTTAGGTTCTGCCCCTCTTGTGTGAGCCTTGCCTTGGGACCCATGAGCTCCCTCTAAACTTGGACACATAATGGCTGGCCCTTCCACTGCACTCATCTCTATCTGGTTATGCAAACTTGAATGTAAGCATTGCCGGGTTCCCTGTAGCCCAAAGGGAACTTTGACTACGNCTCTTGACGACTCTTGGCGCAACCAGATACTTTTGTCTCAGAGGAATCTCAGCGCTCCCAATATATCCGGCTATTTCTTCCAAAGTTGGGGTGAGTTCAAAATCTGAGAAATGAAATACATTGTGGGTCGGGTCCCAGAACGTAACCAACGCCTTTATGATGTCTCCTCTAGGCCTGATCTTCAATAACCCGGTAAGACCCCCTAAGTAGAGATTGCCCTATCTTGCCCTGACATACCTAGATCTTCCCACCACATATGCAGCTCCAAAGGGATTTTGTTCATGACTGTGATTGGCAAATTTTGACTAGTGCTCATTCTGCACATTTATTAGGGTGATTAAGCAAAAATCATGATTCATTTGACTCAAAAACAAAGCAGACACTTTTTTTTTCCAGATTTTCATTTCAAAAGAGATGGAAAAGAGATTAAACTCTGAGTTCAAACGAAAAAGAAGAAGAGGAGAATGCAAGAAAAAGAATGAGAAACTGAGAATACCTAGCGATGAACAGGTCAAAGCTTGAACCATTCTCCAAAGGATCCTCAATTTTTGGTCGAAATAGGCCTTAATCGTGTGTTCTCGACTGAAAACACACGATTAAGGTCGACTTCGCCCTCAAATTCTTCGAAACCTCACCAATCTGACTTTTTATTGGGGTTTAGGGCTCATATCTTTGAATTAAAATTCGAACAGCTTTGAGGATATTTGAAGCCAACGGAGTAGGGACTTGGCATGAGGGGGGCTTGGGAGTTGTTTGGTGTTATTTTGGCGGTGTTTGGTGGTGGCGCCGCCAGGCTTGGAGGAGGTGAGAATTAGGGCGACGGGCTAGGGTTACTTCATCTCTGAAAGTGAGTTTGAGAGAGAGACGAGATGGGGGGTTCTGAGGGGGGGGGGGTCTCATTCAGACAATTTTATATCAAACAAATCCCCACTTCGCGGCCGTCGGATCAAGGAAAATTAACGGTTGAGATGTACTCAACACAAAACGGGGTCGTTTGGATTGTAAGGGGGGACTGGGTAATTGGGAGCGGGTTTTGGGCCAGGTTTGAGACCTATTGGACGGGTATTTCAATTGGGCTGAGGAATTGAAGATGGCCCAAACAGATTTCCTTCTTCTATTTCCCTTTCCTTTTCATTTCTTTTTTTTTTTAATTTCTTTTAACTTAAAATTAAAAATAAACCTAAATTAATTCCTAATCAAATTATCTTATCAAATTGAACTAATTAACTCTAACAATATTACCACAATTAATTAAGAACCAAACTAAAGGAAAAACTACCACAGTTCAAAAATTAAAACTAAAAGTGCAAGAATAACTATTTTTGTGCTTTTTCCAATTTTTATAAAACAACTAATTTGCTAATTAATCCTAAAATTTAGAACTAAATCCTAAATTCAACTGCCACGTATTTTTATATTTTTTATTAATTAAATAAAATAAACATGCACAGACAAATGCAAACAATTAACAGAAAATGCTACGAAAATCCACAAAATTTTGCAAAATGAAAGAAATCATTTTGTTTTGAATTTGTGGGAGTAATTCATATAGGGCAAAAATCACGTGCTCACAATAAATTGGTCTGCTTCAACAACTGAAACTCCCCTGTCTTACTACTTTAAATTCTGGCCCTGAATATGTTTTAAAGTCATGCTATTTATGTGCTTTACTTGAGGAGGTATACTGAGACTATTTGTTTTACATGTCTCCCCTGATATGCAGTCCTGTGTGTTTTGAATGTCGCCTTAGTCTTTTTACCTTTAAAACCCAAGAGTCAGCCTAAAATCCTCCCTCTTGTAGGAATAATAGTGTGACGACCCGGCCCGTCGTCACGTGAGTTACCGTCCCGTTTCCCCCATATTATGTCCCTCCATGTTTTAATATCAGTATTTGAGTTGATCGGGTAGAATTGGATTGGTTCTAGTTGGAAATATGGCACTTAGCCTTTTTTGAAGGAAGCTTGCTTTGGAAAAAGTCAACCGGAAGTTGACTATGTAGTTAGAGGGCTCGGATGTGAGTTCCGGTGGTTTGGGTAGCTTCGGGGGATGATTTGTGACTTACGAGTGAAGTCGGAATTCAATTTGGAGGTCAGGTGTAGAATTAGGCTTGAATTGGCTAAGGTTGAAATTTGGCGAATTTTGGTTGGTAGGTGAGATATTGATCAGAGGGTCGGAATGGAATTTCGAGAGTTTCAGTAGCTTCGTTAGGTGATGTTGGATATGTCTGCAAATTTTCAGGTCGTTCGGACGTCGTTGGGTCGGGTTTTTGGTCAAATGCAAGTTTCGGAAGTTTTAGTTTAACTTAGGCTTGAATCCGTGGTAATTTGATGATTTTTGTGTTGTTTGACGTGTTTTGGTGATTGGAACAAGTTTGTATGATGTTTTGGAGTACGTTGGTGCTTTTGGTTGAGGTCCCGAGGGCCTCGGGGTGATTTCGGATGGCTAACGGGGATTTTTGATGTTGAAAAATGCAGCAGAAATTTGCAGAGCAAATTAGCTCTTCGCGATCGCGAGCACAGGGCTGCGATCGCATAGAAGAATTGGAGGGAGCTCAGATTTTTGCACTATGCGATCGCGTAAAGGTCTCTGCGATCGCATAGGTCTGGGAGTTTGGTCAGTGCGGTCGCGTGGCTAGGTGTGCGATCCCGTAGAAGAGGAAAGGAGTGCTCTGCGATCGCAAGGGGTGTTCTGCGATCGCGTAGAAGGAATTTTTGGGAGGTTTGAGATTGTGATATGCGATCGCATTAGTAGTGTTGCAATCGCATAGAGGAAAGAGTGGGCGGACAGAATAGTTTTAAGGGTTATTTCAGTCGCGAAACCCATTATTTTTCTACCATTTTTACACCGCCTTGAGAGCTTTTTGATCGATTTTGACGGGAATTTCAACGGGTATTGATTTGAGGTAAGTCTCTTGACTAGACAACACCATTTTATGGAAGAATCAACACTCAAATTCATGAAAGTGGGTAGAAATTGTGAAGAACTAGGGCTTGGTTTTTGAAAATGAATTTTTAGGATTTGAAAGGCCATTTGAGCTCCGTTTTCGGTAAACTTTATATGTACGGACTCATGGCGAGACGAGGAATCCGTTGGTGTGATTTTCGGAATTTTTCGAGAAGTGGGCCCGGGGCTCGGGTTTTACCAACTTCGTGAATTTTTGTACTCTTCGAGTATTTTTGATTGGGTTATGTTTCTTTAACCCATATTTATGTATTCGCTGTGATTTTGACTAGATTCGACGCGCGAGGAGGTCGATACAAAGGGAAAAGGCATTGCGGACTAGTCTACGGCCGGTTAGAGGTGAGTAGTTGGTGTATATAATGGCCTGAGGGTTTGAAACCCCAGCTTATCACATTGTGACGCTATTGTAGGNTCGTACCTTCTCTTCTATGTGCAATTTATACTTGTTTTAATTTCCTTTAAGCTATTTATTTTACTTTCTTTTAAAAGCAAAACTGACATATTCTTCCTTTGTTTTCTTTTCTTTTATTTGCTTTTAAATTATGAAACTATTTATATTTTATCACCTTTCTTAATGTGCAAAATACATGTCAACATGCTTTTAATTATTGCATAATCATGCTCTACATCATACTCCACTCGTGACCAAAACAAATACTATAGCAACGCTTATAATGAGTGGTTGCGCTCTTCTTATATCATTACTCCTAAATTTGGAAAGGCATATTTGCGGTAAAACTAGTCGATTAGCAGTGCAGTCGACAGTTCCGAGCCTTCCCCCTTGAGTTTTCCGCTCAAAGGTACCAGTCTAAAACCCCATAGAAACCTCACTCTGTTAAAATTGTGCAGGCATCATGGTCAAACCTAGCCGGATCAGTTATGTTGTCCACATAATGATCCTTTAAGATAGCCTTTTCCAAAAGTCCGCTGGGTTTCCCTAAACCCAAAACGGATGTCGTCACGTTCTGTGCATTTATTTGGAGAACTAAATGCTTCATGCTGATCATAAATGTATAAATAGTCGAGTCTGGTGGGGGGTAAGGTCTAACCCTTTTATTTTGCAGAAAATGAGGCACGAGGTCCCCAGCTTTGGAATGGTTAACATACCCCCACTCTTGCTAGACTGGTGGAGGAATCTTCCATCGGATGACCAAATCAATGATTGGAAAGAAAGGGCCGTCAAGACTAGCGAAAAGCTAGATTATCTGGAATACAACCTGTTAGAATTAGAGGGAAAAGTGAGGAAAAGTGTCAACGACTGCCAGAGCACTGAGGGAAACGAAGAAGGACATCTGGCTAAGGCATTCTTACTAATGAGCCTGCACGAGNATTGCACGGCTGAAAGATTGCCACATTGCACGATTGAAAGATCGCCACATTGCACGGCTGAAAGATCTCCACATTGCACGGCTGAAAGATCGCCACATTGCACGGCTGAAAGATCGCCACATTTGCACGGCTGAAAGATCGCCACATGCTACTGCATCCTTCATGGGCTGGAATATCGCTAACTCATCCAAAGGCGTCATCGTTCGGAGGCACCATCTTTATAGCTCGAGAACACCATGTCATGGCCTGAAGATTTCTTTCAAATCTTTCGCATATCATTATTCAAAGGCGTCATGGTTCGGAGGCACCATCCTCATAGCCCGAGAACATCATTTCATGGCCTGCGAATCCTTTATTATACGCTTCATGGCCCAGGACATCATGGTCTGGAGACGCCATTCTTAACCGTCCAAAGACAACATTCATGGTCCAACGGGAATTTGCATCATGTCTAAATTTACGCACAATATATGCTTGTATTGGTTATTTGCAGGTAAACCGGCAAGCAACAGCCGTCCCGATGGGAGCGATTCCGCTCCAGTGCCCGCAGCCATATCAAACCTAACCATTCCTGTAAGCCGTCCACTCACCCAGCCCTAGATATTGCGTCCGTTTTTTGAAAGTACCCGTCGGCATACTCCGCTGATGGATCCTGAACTACATATGGCCTGATTGCTATAAAACCAGGGATATGTAGGCAACTCAGAAGCCAGAGTGCGGCCCAAGCCTCTTCAAACCATTTCGCTCGGTCAAAATTGGCCATCATATCTTTACCCGACAACTCTTTCATCCTTCCCGGGTAAAGAAGGGCAGCTGTTGATACCCAATTTTTCCTTGTGTATTTTTTTAATATGCAAAATACCTTCAAAATAGCATATGTATGCATATATAATGTATGTCCAAGTGTCTCATTATTTTTCCTTAATTTTTAAAGGTTTTTAAATCATTTTATTTCCCTATTTTATCCATAAAAACCCCAATAATTATTTCTAAAATTATCATTTTTGGTGTTGTTGAACTTTTATAGTTATGCTAAAATATAGCTAAGGGAATTTTTTCATATTTTTACAAAATTATTTAGTATTTTTAAGGCTAAATTGTATAATTGCAATATCAGCCTCTTTTAGGATTTAATTGCGTTTGTGTTCATGAAATTAAGTCCAGTATTTTAAATGGTTAATTAGATGTCATAAATCATTCTAGTACTTTTAATTTGTTTCCAGAAATCAATTTACTATTTTTATAATTTTAAATAGGGAAAAATGGCTATTTAAATGATAGGCCAATTTCATTCCAATTATAGCCTGAAATTGAGCCCAAATCAGACCCAATTTCCCAACCCAATCGCAACTCAAACCCGATCCCCTAACCCAATTTAAATGACCCAACCCGGACTCCCCACCTAACCCCTTTAATCCCAATCGTTGATCGTTTAGATCAACGGCTCCCATTACCCCTTTCCTTTTTTAACCCAAACAACCCCTTTACCCTACCTCATTCCTCACCAACCGCCGCCTCTGAAGGTAATATTATTAAAACGACGCACCTAACGCCATGAAAATTATCTAAATGGCACCTCGAATTATAAGTATTTAAAAGAAAATTAATTAAAATGAGGGCCATGCAATTGTCATTTTTGTTCAGCACGGCGCACCTCAAATTATTCTACTTAAGGGTTTCTATACTAACTCATGAGGGCCATAACTATTTTGTATTGTGTATTTATGGCGCACCTCGATTAATAAAAGACTGATTAATTAAAGGATCATAGGGGAATTGTGAATTTATATAAGAATTAATGCCTCCATTCAATTAAAAGAGCTGCTGGTCCAACACCAACCTTTGAAAGAAACTGATCATATTAAAAAGCAAAGGCATACATGGTAAAGCAAAAAATTGGTCCAGTCCTAAAGTCTCTGGACTTGGGTCCAAATGAGCCCACATCGATGGAACACCAGCACCTCATGCGAAAAGTAATTGACATTTGCTCATTAATCAATATGGGCCAATATTGGGCCCAGTTTTGTGATCCAACTGGTTCACTCCACGCCCAGTAGGACCAAATGTTGACCCCATATAGCACATATGATAGCAGGAATTGTCATTGTCTTTTTCCAAATGATTTCAAGGTTTTGGGCTCAAATTAAGCCCAAATCTAACAAAGGGAGGGGAAGTGTTAACATGCAGATCCTAGGTCGGACCCCTGCGAGTTCAAATTAATCCAACTATAGAAATTGAAACCCAAACTTATTATGCTAATTTGAGACTCTTCAATTAATACCAACAAGTTCCGTCCCTGAATTTGATTACTTGAACAGGGAGCAAATTAGAGAAATTGGTTTGTATGGAAATTAGGCAAACTGATAGGCAAACCAAATTACATCTACCATGAATACATGACTGAACCTTACTCAACGAGAAACTTTGCATTTAACAATGTATCACAACACTTTTGAACATAATACACTATATAATTATTAACAATAGCTGTTCTAATACAAAATCCTCTACAAACAAGAGTACCTATTTCAACCAAACTTAAGGCTAAAATTCATATATTTGAAGAAATATGCTGCTGTAGTATTTGACAGTTCCAAAATACCCTACACTTAACTAACAGGGCTTAATCACAAACTTAGCTAATAATCCATGTTTCATCAAGTTCTTTGCCTCAAAAGTCCATAATTCAATTACAACATGAGAACTTAGTTAAACAACATCAATCAACTAAACTACATTATGAATCAAATGACTAGAAGATAAACATCATGGAAGAGGCACAGCTGTGGCACAAATAGAACTACTACCAAAATTTTAACACTGCCTTTATTCCATCTTCAAATTGAAGATACATCATGAAGGATTCATAATTTGTACCTAGAGATTAAAGAAAAAGAGGTGAAGAAATAGTAACAGCAACAGAACAACAGCTTCAGCAACATGAACCAACCAGTTTCAACACTTAAAACCCTGGAAATTAACTCAGCAAAACCAGTGAAAGATTAACTCTCAACTGGATTGAATCAAAAACTTTAATAACCAAACATCAATCCATTTTGAATATCAGAATAGGAACTTTTGTTTTTCAGAAAAGAATCACCGAGGTTCAATCGAACAGTAGAATTTTTGGCCCTTTTGTATTTTCTGGAATTCTATCTCTAATTCTCTTAAGCTCTTCAAGGTCCCGTCGTTCTGATTTTTCAGACTTTATCTCCTCAGCTCCCTTAGGTCTCTTAGGTCTGCTCCGAAAGGCAAGTTTAGGATGCATTTATAGGCAAGGACCTAGGACATACCTTAGGATTTTAATTTTGCACTCTTCCCCCCCTCTTTAATTCTCATTTTAGCTTAAAATCCCTCAATTATTGACTTGTTAACCAAGTTAGCCTACTACAAGTCTGAAATACAATTTACCCCCCCCCCACCTAGCCTCCTAGAAGCTTCCTAGGTTAGTTACTGAATTATTCCCTATACCAATTACCTAGAATGCCCCTCACACCCCTGTTAATTACCTAGAAATTCATGGGTCAAACTGGCCCAAAAAATTAAGCCAGCCCTGGGCTTAACAAGAACAAACCGGATTCTTGCCCATTTGGGCTTTCTAATTTTCAGAGATCAAATTCAAGCTGTAATCCACAATCAAAATTCTTAACGGGCTAAACAGGAAATCTCATAAGAAAACCGGCAAGTCTTTAAAATGAGACCAAAACTAAAAGGAACAGGCAACAGACTAACTAATCCTAATGAGAAAATAAAACAAACAAACGGAACTTTTAAACAAACTAAATCATGCAAACATAACAGATAAGAACCAACATCTAACAAAGAGGAGAAGAAGAGATGGAAAAAAGATTAAACTCTGAGTTCAAACGAAAAAGAAAAAGAGGAGAATGCAAGAAAAAGAATGAGAAACTGAGAATACTTGACGATGAACGGGTCAAAGCTTGAACCATTCTCCAAAGGATCCTCAATTTTTGGCTGAAATAGGCCTTAATCGTGTGTTCTCGACTGAAAACACACGATTAAGGTCGACTTCGCCCTCAAATTCTTCGAAACCTCACCAATATGACTTTTATTGGGGTTTACGGCTCATATCTTTGAATTAAAATTCGAACAACTTTGAGGAGATTTGAAGCCAACGGAGTAGGGACATGGCATGAGGGGGGCTTGGGAGTTGTTTGGTGTTCTTTTGGCGGTGTTTGGTGGTGGCGCCGCTAGGCTTGAGGTGGTGAGAATTAGGGCGGCGGGCTAGGGTTCCTTCATCTCTGAAAGTGAGTTTGAGAGAGAGACGAGATGGGGGGTTCT
>NW_017670574.1:371905-380860 GCF_001879085.1 Nicotiana attenuata | reverse complement strand
AGAGACGAGAGGTGGTCGTGAGGGGGGGGGGGATCTCATTCAGACAATTTTATATCAAACAAACCCCCACTTCGCGGCCGTCGGATCAAGGAAAATTAACGGTTGAGATGTACTCAACACAAAACGGGGTCGTTTGGATTGTAAGGGGGGGACTGGGTAATTGGGAGCGGGTTTTGGGCCAGGTTTTAGACCTATTGGACGGGTATTTCGATTGCGCTGAGGAAAATTGAAGATGGTCCAAATAGATTTCCTTCTTCTATTTCCCTTTCCTTTTCATTTTTTTAATTTCTTTTAATTTAAATTAAAAATAAACCTAAATTAATTCCTAATCAAATTATCTTATCAAATTGAACTAATTAACTCTACCTATAATTACCACAATTAACTAAGAACCAAACTAAAGGAAAAACTACCAAAGTTCAAAAATTATGATTAAAACACGAAGAGTTTTCGTGCAAAGATAAAATGAGCGGATACGAGCGATTTTTGCCCGTTTGAATACTCCTTGGGAAGCATTTTTGAAAGAGTTGACCGCACCCTGCTTCTGAGGTTGCGTACATATCCTNTACATATCCTTGGCTAAAAAGAAATCAGGTCAGTGTAGTTCAGGAATGTTTGGTAGCTGGGACTACCATGAAGCTGTGATTTCACTGTTGTTGTTGCTGCTACTACTGCTTACTGAGCCCCTTATTACACCATGTCAAAAATAAAAGAAGCTAGACTAAACTATGGTCTATGAATTACAAAACCTATCTATCTCTTCAAACTTGATCTTGCAGCTTTTGTTGCCATGCTGACTTGTATTCTTCCGGTGAAATTCCTCTGTTGTCGACTTGAATTATAATCTGAGATATTTTTCTTTTCTTCAGGTGGATGCCTGACTGCCAACTTGAGCTACACCTTGAGATGTTTTCCTTTTCTCCAGGTGGACGCCTGACCGCTGATCTTGAACTGTATTTGAGATGTTGCCCCTTTCTCCAGGTGAGCTCCTAACTGCTGCACTTGAATTATATTCCCATGCTCACCAGGCGGGCTCCTGACTGCTAAGCTTGAATGTATTCCCATGCTTTCCAGGCGGGCTCCTGATTGCTAAACTTGAATGTATTCCCATGCTTTCCAGGCGGGCTCCTGATTGCTAAACTTGAAATGTATTCCCATGCTTTCCAGGCGGGCTCCTGATTGCTAAACTTGAAATGTATTCCCATGCTCTCCAGGCGGGTTCCTGATTGCTAAACTTGAAATGTATTCCCATGCTCTCCTGGCGGGCTCCTGACTGCTAAACTTGAAATGTATTCCCATGCTCTCCAGGCGGGCTCCTGATTGCTAAAATTGAAATGTATTCCCATGCTATCCAGGCGGGCTCCTGACTGCTAAACTTGAAATGTATTCCCATGCTATCCATGCGGGCTCCTGACTGCTAAACTTGAAATTGCTTCTCCCTGTCCTCCAAGCGGGTACCTGATTTCAACAAAAAATAGACAAAATAAAGAAAATTTTTTGCCCCAGTTTGGTAGCTGTGCACATAGGTAAGTGTTAAACTGAATTCTTCTACCAACTATTACTAAGAATTTTAAAGCTAGGTCCTACTATCCAGGGAGGTCCTGACAACTCTTAATTAAATGACAATTGTAAATCTAAGTTATATCTTCTATAGGTATTACTTCCGCTAAGTCCTGTTACCTAAGAGGGTCTTAAAACTACACCCCATTATCCAGGAGGGTCCTGAGAATCAAAATCAAGTCTTATCTTAAAAGTGACAATTTTTACGGCTGAATCATAATTTCCTACAGCAAAACTTATGCTAAGTCTTGTTATCTAATGGAAATCTTAAAGCTAAGTCCCATTATCCAGGAGGGTCCTGCAAACTCCTAATTGAATCCTATCTTAAACATGCAAACTTTGAAACTAACTTATATTCCTTTGGGGTATATTTATGCTAAATTATGCTACTCATGATTGTTTTGAAATTTAAACTAGGTCCCATTTTCCAGGAGGGTCCTGAAAATCAAACATCAAGTCTTATCTTAAGAGTGACAATTTTACGGCTGAATTATACTACCCTACAATAGAACTTACGCTAAATCTTGTTATCTAATGGAAATCTTAAAGCTAGGTCCCATTATCCAAGAGGGTCCTGAAAACTCCTAATTGAATCCTATCTTAAACATGCAAAGTTTGAAGCCAACTTATATTCCTTTGGGGCACATTTATGCTAGATCTTGCTACTCATGATTGTTTTGAATTTTAAACGGTCCTATTTTCCAGGAGGGTCCTGAGAATTAAAAGTCAAACCTGTCTGGTGCTTGCCTTTCCTTACGGAGGGTTTCTCCGAAACAAACGAAACTTTCTGCCCCTGTTTCAATCAAAGAAAAATCTTGTCAGTTTAAAAATATGGTGGTTGGTTTGTGGTCTTGACTTTGAGGTCGATTGCTCCTTCACTTCGCATGATCACTTTGATTTCCACTCGAAGACCTTGCTTGTTTATTGACTAACCACTTTCTCTGTCGCCCTTATTACGGGAATACCTCTTCTCCATTCAGACCCAATATCCTCCATCTGTTGCATTGCTCATGAACTGACATTTACCAAACCTTTGTGTCTCATGAATCTTGAAGCATGACAATTGCCACCCACTCATTGCGTATGCTGTTCCTTCTTGACTTAAACCACTGGCCCTGGCCTTGAGGTCTATTGCACCATCGCTTGCCATGATAACTTTGATTTCTGCTTGGAAGATCTTGCTTGTCACTGGTTTACCACCCTTTTTGTCAATCTTATCACAGAAAATACCTTTGATTCGTTCACCCTAAACCTTCATCTGTTGCATTGTTCATGAATTGATATATACCAAGCCTTTGTATTTCACATGGATCCCAAAGCATGTTGATTGTTACTAGCTCAGTGCACTTGTTCTTCTTTCCTGACTTATGACACTTTGATGTGCTAGCCAGATCCCGTTTTGTGCAGTTGGGAAGCTGGTGGCAAATTTTGAAGTCATTTCTCACTTGTTTTGCCCAAACAGACTCAGGAAGAAGAAGTAAGCAGGACAAAAGGAACAGAGTAAAGGACAATGGAAAGGGATGATTCCTAACAAGAAAACTACAAAGTAGAAACCTATCGGATGTGGATACCAACTCTAATGACCATGACATGCACCTGCGGCCTATTCTGTTAAGCAAATCTGATGTTCAGCTCTTGTTGTACCTTTTTTCCGTGAAACTGGGCTTCAATGCTCCGCTTATTTAATCTGATTCACAATCCTTATTCGACTTGTAGTGCCCGAAGGGTTTTCACCATCAAGCCTCTCTCATTTTGTTCTTTCTCTCAACTCACTGTCGCTTCAAGGTGCCCGTGAAGGTTTTCACCAATAAGACTCTCTCATTTTGATTTCTCTCAGCTGTCGTCGCCTTACGGTGCCCGTGAGGATTTTCACCAATAAGACTCTCTCATTTTTTCATCTTCCTTGTTTGGATCGGAGTGTTGCCCCTGATATGAATCACTTTGACTTGCTCGACTTGGCATCTCTCGAAGACTAATCAGAAGGTCTTTCTTTGGATCGTAATGTGGGCTTTTGGATAGGGTTAGAAAGAAAAAGGTATCAAAAGGCTCAAACCAATTCAAATGGGTTCCAAACTACAACTTTTGGAATTAGATTTCCTATAACAACCACAACTTCTGCCCCAGTTTCTTTGCTTGGGGACCTTTGCATTTTTATTTTGATAGGACCGAACCGTGAGGCTACCTACGTATCCTTAAAAGGAATCAGGTTGAACGTAGTTCATGTCATAGGAATTACTTTGTTTGTTGTGATTTTTTCTTTTCTTTTTCTTCCTCTTTCTCTTCTTTTCTTTTCTTTCTTCCTTTTCACTTTGTTGTCTTGTTGTTGTTTTTTTTCATTTTTCTTTTTCTTCTCTTTTCATTCTTTTTCTTTTCTCTTTTTTCTTTACTTATCTTTCACGCTTGCATTTCTGATCTTTGCTACTGATTCCGAAAGAGGGATATGAAAGGAAATAAATAAGGCTCAAAGGGGGTAACAAAGGATAAAATGTTTAGATAGCAGAACAAAATGCCTTCATCATTCCAATCTTCAAAACATGCCAAGCACAAACAACACATTTAAACAAACCACAGAAAACATTCGTATCATCTTTTGATCGTACTAGACTTGATAACCATATCCGCACATTCGCCTTTTGTCAATTTTAGGTACTGTTGGACAACACTCTTCGTTACCACGAATGGCCCCTGCCAATTTGTGGCAAACCTGTCGTTAGCTTCAAACCAATGCAGCACGATGTATTTCAATAGTCTTACTTTATGTGCTATCTGCCCCAGTTTCTCATGGTTCGGGCTTCAAATGATCTCAAATTGTTCTTATTTCCCTCAAGTGCCCGTATCATCTTCAAAATTGTTTCATTGCTTCATGACTAAACTAACTTTGGAGCCCAGGCTGAGAATTACGCATGCATGTCATGTCACCAGAGTCAGCATGAAAAGAACTATAAGGAAAAGAGAACCAAACAAAAATGACTAGAAATAACAGAAAATTGCATTAGACAGATAGTGAAAGGGTTCGAACAACAAACAAGCAAACTAAACTAGGGTCACAACCCTGGAACAACCCTAGACAACACTAAATGAGTTACTATGAAAAAAAACAAACTCGGCAAAACAAAAGGATAGAAGGGTTTGAATCACAAGACAATATCCGGATTACAACCCTGAAAAATAACCCGGACAGCAGAAATGACAACAAAATAAACCACCAAGACTCCTCTCTAGCTAGCCAAGAGATGGAGCGTCTTTCCAATTACCAAGCACGGCATCTTAGCCACTGAGTTCAACATCAACATTACCAAGACCATTACCAATTTCAATTTCATTAACTACACCAAGTGGCTCCTTGACTCCTTTGACCAACCATTCGTCATTGCCAACCATTCCAACAATATGTGCGTTATCATGTACCTGTAGAGGATTACGTGTGACACTTGGGGTATTACTGCCTTGGACCACAATTATTTCTTCTTGAATCATTCTTTCTCTTTCCCTTTTCAAAGCACGACAATCTTCAACATTGTGCCCCTAGGCATTTGAATGGTATTCACACCTTTTAGCAGGGTCAAAACTTCTCGCACGTGGGTCTGTATAATTTAGAGGAATAGGCGCAATCATGTCGTAATGCTTTAATCTCTCAAACAAACTTGCATAGGACCCTCCTATTGGTGTAAAATTATCTTTCAGCTTTTGTTCCCTTCTACACCTTTGGCTTGAGTGTGGGTTATAGGGCACTTGAAAATTTTGTGGAGGCTGGTGAAGCTTTTGCGGTGCTCGTGCTCGCCTTTTGGAGTGACCTAGCGGTTGGACAGATGGCCGGATGTTGTTCGGAGGATAATACTGGGGTGGATTATATGGAGCTTAGGGATGTCCATGGGGTCGGTATTGAGGCTGAAAGCATTTAGCAGGAATGCCCACTGGATCCTATCGTTCGCGGGGCTCAGCAATATCCTTCCTATCAATTGGAGGACTATCTCGAGCAACTTGTTCATTCCATGTGAACCAAAATTCCCTAAAACTTTCCTTGGGTTTCTTTTCTATCTGAGATAGGGAGGAGCGGTCTGGGACAATGTCTATATTGTTATGAAATTGTCGCATGAAATCTTGAGCCATGTCATCCATGTGTGCCACTTACCGACATCTTGACGAGTATGCCATTCCAAAGCTGCCCCAGTCAGGCTCTCACTGAAATACGCCATCAGCAGCTCATCTTTCCCGCCAACATTTCTCATTTCACTGCAATAACCCCTCAGGTGGGCTACTGGATCTCCCCTCCCATTATACAAATTAAACTTTGGTATCTTAAACCCTTTCATCTTTCTGGATATCTCATCTTGCCCTTCTCTTCCCATGAACGTTTAATTTTCAACATGAGGCTCATCCCGCGGGCCCTGTTTGTATGAGTAGGGAACCTTGTGGGCAACCTTTGAGGGGTAATATTGGGCATCATGAGCTTGGAGATAAGCGGATGGATCTGGAGAGTATGGAGGATCATCTGGCATTGTGTCCGGAGCTTGGGTAAGGGCGGCATCTAGGAAGCTAGGTGGTGGCAGGGGTGGTGCCTTCCCAGTCGTCCAGGCCTGATACATGTCCGCCATGTGTTGTCTTAACATCTTTACCTCTTCAATCAACCCATTGTCCTGTTCAACCAACCGTTTTCAGGCCCCGGTATCAACCAACTCAGTTCTATTGTTGTTTGCCATTGCCTTTTGACTTTATGTTGTAGAGAGGAGTTACTACTTTGGGAGCCACAAACCAACCACCTTTCTGTACTGAATTGTCAACAACAAACTTGTTAGTGATTAGAGCTTAACAGATAGGCAACCGCACATTTGGGGAATGAATGCACCTAAGCAGTTAACCGTTCCTATTATGCATTTGATCGGTTGCTTGCGTCATCCCGGCTTTCCTTATTTCCATTTGCAACTTCCCTTTTCTCTTTTTCTTTCTTCTTTTTTTCTTTTCATTCTTTCCTTTGCCCTCTCTTTGTTTTTTATTCTCTCATTTTCCCTCTTGTTTTGCCATTGTTTCCTCCTCACGGTTTCTTATTTTCTCTCTTTTCCTTTTCTTTTGCTCTTATTTTTCCTCTTTTTTTTATCACTCTTTTCTTTCTTTTGGTTATGGTCGAATCCTATGGAGATTGCCTACGTATCATGACCCCGCATGAATCAGACCGAGCGTAGTTTTGGGGGATAAAAATAAGTAATAAAATATTTGGGATTTTCAAATTTTTCATAAAAATAAAATACTTTGATTACAATGACTCGAAAAACTCACAGACTCAAAAGAAACTAACAGACTCTGAAAAGATGAAAATACAGACTCATAAAGAGCTAACAGACTCAAAACAAACTGACAAACTCCAACAGCAAGAAAGTACATACTCAAGCAAAGATCACGAATACATTAATGCCTCGAATGCTCCTAGGGCCCGCGGGGCATCATTCGGCCTCGCCACGGGCCTATATGCAAGATCCCCTTGGAGCCTTTCCAAATCACTCATTATTTGCCGGACAAATGTCATCACTGCCGCAAAGAAAGTGGTGCGGGTCATATCCTCACATGCTCGACACTTCACAACAATGTAATCGGCAATGGCCCTGACCCTCTCTCGGATCCTACCCTTTTCCTGAAGCAGACGCCCGACCTGCTGATTCCGGGCTTCTAACACCTGAGTGTCGTGGAGATGTTGATTTTGCAACTGTTGCACTTCCTCCTCCATCTGAGCCATCAGATCATAACAGTGTTCCCTTTCAGCTTTGAAATCCTTGTCTTGCTTGATCATTTTGTTCTCGACGGTGATGACCCTTTTCTTTAACCCCGCAACCTCATTGTCGTATTGCTCTTTTAACTGTCTAACAAGGCGTGCTCTTTCTTCCGCATTCTTAGCCAGTTGTGTTCGAGCCCTGGCTAGTTCATCCTCCGCTTTGTTCAAATCAAAGCCATAATCATCCACTTTCTGCCTAAGGTTCTTTATAAGCTTTTCATCCTTTACACTCATGACGGGATTTTCGGCTGCTACTTTCATTTCTCGAATTTGAGCTCGAAGGGCTTCATTTTCTTTGGCTAGCTTCTTCTTTTCACCCTCATCCGCCGTGGCTTGCAAACTGTTTTCAAACTGAAGGTCCCGGACCTGCTTTTCCAGCTCTCCTATTTTGGCCCTGTATTCTTTCTCCTTGGCCAACCAGTCCCATTGCACCTGTGCTCCGTCGGTGAACTGTTGGACATGGGGTCTCTTTGCGGGCCTTTCAGGCTCCTGATGAACTCGGGATCTTTTACCATACCAAGCAGGGTACCCAGGCTCCAACTCTCCTCTAGATAGATCTCGTACTTGAGTTTTAGGCTCTAAGAATTTGCACTGATGCCAAATCCGACGCACTTTTTCTTCTGGGAAGGCAGCTTTTGATTCTAACTCAATGACCTGCCGACTCAAATCTTCATCGTGTGGGATGGTCTGATATCGTCCTAACTGACGTAGGACTCTATGCGGAGAATAAGGCTGGATACTGCGAAGACCCATCAACAGCAGAAAACACTCCTCAGCCGACATATAGATTACTTCACCGACCGACAGCCACCCGAACGTCCATTCGATTTTGTTTGCAGTCAAGGATCTCAAGTGGGCATGTCATGCTTTTGTACCCTCCGGGAACTCATAACCCTCTACCCGTTTTTCATGTTTTTCGATGCATTCGAGACTAGTCATACCACAATTCAGATATCCCGGGCGATGGCAAAGGTGTTCCTCCATCCACAGCTGTAACAGCATATTGCACCCTTCAAAGAACTTTCCCCCTTCTCGGCAAAGGGTTAGAGCTCGGTAAATTTCTGCCAAGATCATCGGCACTATGGTCCCATTCGCCTTTTTCATCATAAAGTCAGCTATCCCCACGAGTCCCAACTCTATATTCCCGTCTTTTCTGGGGCAAATCAAAATACCCAGGAACGCCATTATAAAAGCTAATCCTCTCCGAGCTTCCCACTTGACTTGGTTTCCCGCGTGAGTAAGACCGGTATCTGGCGTCTCGAAGCCACGGGGATTCCCGTAACGTCGGTACAAAAAATAGAAGGTACAGAATCCTTTGGCCATGTTTCCATCTCGAATGTCCCGACTGATGCTTAACAAGTCCAGAAATTTGTGAGGGGTTACTGTTTTAGGTGCCACCGGGTATTGCTTTCTAAGATTCCCCTCGAAACCGGCGTAGCCTGCTATCTCTTCCAGTGTAGGAGTTAACTCGAAATCAGCAAAATGGAATACATTGTGTGCTGGGTCCCAAAATGGTATCAAGGCCTCAATTATGTCCTTTCTCGGCTTAATCTTCAAGAGCCCGATAAGACCACCCAACGCTTTTGTCACAACTTTCCTGCTGTCGTCCCCCAAATCATGCCACCACATAT
>NW_017670574.1:365895-370664 GCF_001879085.1 Nicotiana attenuata | reverse complement strand
GCTCCGGTCGTGATGGCGCCTCTCGTGAAGACAAGGCCAGCCAGACCATTTCAGAACACCACTTTTAAGCAGTTAAACAGTTCAATAACAGTTCAAATATGATTTGATGATATTAATTAGCTAAAGTACAACCCAACACGGCCCTAGTCGGGGTGTCACAAGTCACGAGCATCTATTAGAGTGTGAACACAGTTCTACAAGGCCTAAAAATAAATACTCGAAACAGGAATAATGAACAAAAGGGAGAGAAGCGGCGCTGCGAACGCTGGCAGTTACCTAGCTAAACTCCTATAGCTCTACCTTCAATCAGCCAAAACCCGCTACCGGGTGAATAAATACCTGCATCTGCACACGAGGTGCAGGGAGTAAAGTGAGTACTCCAACTCAGTGAGTAATAAAGGTAAATAACAACTGAGCAGTAAGAAATCACGTACGCAACCAACATGCTGTATAGAAGAAGAGTACAATCGTTTGAGAAAGCAGTGAACTGTGAAAATCTTTAGAAAAACCTCCTGGCTCAGTTTAAACCTCTTTTGAAAATAATCTTTTCAACAGTTTCGAAATAATTTCAAAGCAATTAGTGCCGATATGCACAGAAATCCGCCCCTCGGGCACAAATACCACAGTATAACAAGTAAAAGCCAAGTAAGTATGCAAAATGAGCACATAAAAACTCGCCCCTCGGGAAATATCTCAAAAACAGTACCAGTCCCTCGGGCTCACTCTCAGAACACTCTCAGAACAGTATCATATAGTAACCGCTGCGGCGTGCAGCCCGATCCACATCTCGCTGCGGCGTGCAACCCGATCCTTTTATCATCGACGACGCTCACTGGGGGTGTGCAGACTCCGGGAGGGGCCCCTTACGGCCCAAGTGCAATATCAAGCCACCTCGTGGAATAAAAAATAAGGCCTGAAAGCCTTCTCACATCACTCAAAAGGCCTGAAAGCCTCCTCACATCACTCACAAGGCCTGAAAGCCTCCTCACATCACTCACAAGGACTGAAAGCCTCCTCACATCACTCACAAGGCCTGAAAGCCTCCTCACGTTACTCAAGCCACCTCATGGCATATAAAGTATCTCAGGCCCTCGGCCTCATATCTCTCAGCATATCCTCACATATGGCCCTCGGCCTCACTCAGTCCGAAAATCATCACAAGCCCCTCGGGCATTTGTAAAGCAGTAGTTCTCAGCCCAAAATATCATTTAGAGATATCATTTAAGTTTCAAATCTGAGTAAAAATTGGCTGAGTTTGTAAAACAGGAGATATCAACAGGACTGAGTTCAAATAACACGTCAAAACAGTGAGGAAACAGTGATAAAATCCCCGAAGGGTTCAAATAATTGGCACGAAGCCCAAATATGGCAATCAGCCCAAATCATGATAATAACAAGTAAGTTTCAGTCAAAATACGCGGTAAAATCATCAATCGGGACGGACCAAGTCACAATCCCCAACGGTGCTCTACCCCACGCTCGCTATCCGGCGTGCAAGTCACCTCAATATAGCACTACGGTGTGCAATCCGGGGTTTCAAACCCATTGGATATCATTTACAATCATTACTCACCTCAAGCCGGCCAAAATCCTAGCTCGCTATACCCTTGCCTCTCAAATGGGCCTCCTCGCGTGTCGAATCTGATCAAAACCACAACGAATACATCACAATAGGCTAAGGGAACATAACCAAATCGAAAAGAATCGAAAAACATCGAAAATCACAAAATTTGCAAAACCCGAGCCCCGAGCCCACTTCTCGAATTCCATAAAATTTTACATCAACGGATTCCTTATCTCGCCACAAATCTATACATATAAAGAATACCAAAATCGGGGTCCAAATGACCCCACAAATCCCAATTTTTGTTCTTTTAAGTTTCAAGCCCTAAACCACCATTTTTGCCCATTAATTACTTGAGTTTTCAGCTCTAATCCATGTATTTACACCATAAAATCGTGTTTTAAGTCCAAGAATCCATACCTTATCGAAACCCCTTGAAATCTCTCTTCAAAATCACCCACAATCCTCCAAGTCCGAGGTTAGAAATGAGAAACCCTAAAAAATTCGCGAAGAAGACCAATTAAATATTCTGCCCAGTCATTACCTCTTCTGCGGTCATCCTTTCGCTTCTGCGACTACCGCTTCTGCGGTTCCTCCCTCCGCTTCTGCGGAAAATAACTTAACACCCCAGGCCGCATCTGCGGTCTAAAAGTCGCATCTGCGACTCCGCAGCTGCGGTCCCCACTCCGCATCTGCGGTCCAGCCTAGCCTTGCCCTTTTCCGCTTCCGCGACTCCCATGCCGCATATGCGATACCGCTTCTGCTGTTCCAATTCCGCAGAAGCGGAAATACCAGAAGCAACAGGCCTGCAATTTGCACAAGTCCAAAACTCATCCCGATAGCCATCCGAAATCACCCCGAGGCCCCCGGGACCTCAACCAAAAAGACCAATACATCCTAAAACGTTATTCAAACTTGTTCCAATTATCAAAACACCTCAAACAACACCAAAACCATCAAATTACGTCGAATTCAAGCCTAAGTTCTTCTAAAACTTCCGAAACACGCATTCGATCAAAAACCCAACCAAACGACGTCCGAATGACCTAAAACTTTACATACACATCCCAAATCACTTAGCGAAGCTACAGCAACTCTCAGAATTCCATTCCGACCCTCAGATCAAAATCTCACCTATCAACCGGAATTCGCCAAAATACTAACTTCGCCAATTCAAGCCTAATTCTACACCGGACCTCCAAAATCACTTCCGATCACACTCCTAAGTCACAAATCATCTAACGAAGCTAACCAAATCATAAAAACTCCGATCCGAGCTCATATACAAATAAGTCAACTCTCGATCAAACCTTTCAAATTCAAAGCTTTCAACTAAAACTGTTCTTTCAAATTCATTCCAAATCTTCCTGAAAACCAAAACCAACGATCTACATTAGTCATAATACATAACACGGGGCAAGTCATGCCTGAGAAGTGGCGATCAAAGTGCAAAATTTCAAAACGACCGGTCGGGTCGTTACATCCTCCCCCACTTAAACACACGTTCGTCCTCGAATGTACCCAGAGCTGTGCTAAAAGCCAACCAATCGTTGAATAACCTTACCATGCATATACCCGGGGGTTATCCCACGTCACCCTATCTCACATAGGTCCGACAACACATTTTAACTATAATTACACAATCTAGTCCAGCCTATAAATCATAGAACCACATTCCACTTTCCGAAATCATACATAAGATCAGAACCTCACTTCTTTATTCATAATAAGCCCGAACCGGCTGTAATAACCCATACCTGCAACCTCAGGTGAAATCATATGATATACCACCTAACGCAAACACTCAAAACGATAACTTCTATTCACAGTAGCTGCACATAACAACCGAATATCGATAGGAAACCTCTTATCAACTAAAGCCTCATTCAAACACTTTCACATACTGCCAATGATAAAGGAAACACACAATAAATCATAACCATTTCTCAGGTCAACCATTCATGAAGTCACTTCTCTTTTGGCTAATACCACAGCAGATTTTCGAGCTGAACCTCGATATTATCCTTCCAACAAGCTGAAATCAAATCCGATCGTATTCATTAATGACCCCAACGATCACCTCGAATCCAACACACCACTCTGGTGACATGACACATCAATACCGGCCTAAGCCACAACTTGTATAATTCGCGCACCAATAAGAAACGGTCTGGATATACTCAAATCATAAAAATGACCCCAAACGAAAGAGCTGTACCTCAAGCTCATCAGTACCATCACAACACAAAGCTGAGACCCTGTCTCACATCATAGAAATAGAACACATGAATCCACCCCGAAAGGTCATATCCCCACGTAGCCTCGCTAAAATGCGCGATCCTATCCAAACACTGCTACACATGGAACACCTCAAGTCACTATGCTCAAAATCGACAGCCACGTACAATTTGATGTCTGGAACCAAAGCAAATCATTACACCCACGGTGAAACAAATAACATACGCCACGCAACCCGATAGGACACAACCGATATGCCGTTCACTAAGCAACGCTCAATTACTCTTCCCGCTCGAATTCCACTAGGAGACCCCAATTGAACCGCACCATATGTGCCTATAACCAGCAATTACAACACAGAAAGGTAACTCATAGATCTCCCCAGATCACTAATAAGCTCAATAGCGGTCGAATCAACCTATCCCTCAATAGTACAATTCGGGGCCAACCAAACCAACTCAAACTAGAACACGCATCCATACTGGCCTGCCAACGAACTCTTTAACAAGGAAGTCTGAAGCTGTTCCTTCCACTACTATAACTCCTGCTGGAGCCATACGATATGGTGCCCGGCACCAAATCAATTCTGAAATCCACAACCTCGCCCGGCAACATGCCCGGCCACAAGAAACACATCCGAAGTCTCTCAACACCGGAACTAAATCAATGACAGAACCTCTACACTGATATCCATCACGAAGGCCCAATTAAGAAAGGCAGTCCTTCCTAGCCGTTCGCTGGGTCTCTGAAATATAACCACTCTGCTAGAACATAATCCGACGCACCTCGCCACTCAACCCGTGGCATTTCCAGCATAGCCCATAGCGTAATAGTCCAGAATAACCCAACACTAAGGCAACCAGTCTGAATTCCAACATCACATCCACACTCTAACATACCAGCAAATAAAGATCCACTCGGGTCTCCAAATCTCGGTAGTCACTAAACAGTGCCGATACACGCGAAC